>NC_064877.1:49417500-49420000 GCF_943734665.1 Anopheles aquasalis
ACCGGGCTCAATGCACAATGGACAATGGTTGCTTCTTCAGCAAACGTAAACCTCACTTTCCCTTTCGCAACTGGCGCAGATGCTCCCACAGTTGCAAGGGGGCGGACGAGGATGAAGAAGAGGAGTGTGTCACCGGGGACGATCATGGGGCCTCGGTAAGGGTGGGTTAGGGCAATTTCTGTCAACTTATTACTCTGAGAGCATCCGGTGGGAGTAAATATTAAACTCAGAGCTATTTACCAGCCAGCTGGCCAGCAATTATTCGACACTTTCTAAAAGTAAACAAATCATTCAAATTTCGGTCGGCTGGTTGGAAAAAAGTGGATCCCATGAGCACCATTCTTTCGGTGTGTGCGCGAGGTGATACCGAGCTTGATTCCGGATGATTCGCCCCGATCTCACCCCCTTCCCCACCCCTTGGCATCTGTGTCAGGCGCGCCAACCATTAACGCAACCATTAACTCTGCTGATCGTTGATCGCATCAAAAGAAACCCCCCGATTGATAGGCCCGCCCCGGTGCCGGGATTTTGTGTGACAATTTCTCCGAACGTGCTAAAAAAGAAATTCGTATACCGCCCGGTCTGCTGTTCCTGATTCCTTCCCTTCTTATTTTTCTCCGTTTGTCAGTTCGCTGCACGATCAGATAGTGGTGGTCGTAGCGACCGCAACCAACCGCGATCGCGGCGGCACCGAAACAGTTAAGTCAACAACAGCGCTGTCAATCATATTCGTCTTTCACGCCGAAGCTGAAAAGGTAACGGGGCCACCAAGCGACATCCCTTATCGGAGGTGCGCATAGTGGAGATCACTTTTCGGAAGCCAACGCGCTGGATGATTTAGAAAATGAACGTCGATCGTAGCTCATGCTGCTCTTCCCGATGCACACCATGCCAGCCAAAGCGAAAGCCCAACTCGAGGTTCTATTTCGTTTCAATCGTTTATTTTCATTGCGTATATCTTCTGCTGCTGCTGCTGCTGCCAAAACATCTTTCTTAACTGGCTTCAGTGTTGTGTTGTGTTGTGTTGTTATCTTGTGTGATGTTTGCTACCTTCTGTGAGTTCCTGATATGCTTTCCTGAATGGTTACAACTCGGTTAAAGCGATTGCTATTAACGAGCCGGTGAGCTGAGGTCTGGTCTGGTTTTCTACTGATTACACGGGGCTTTTACTTAACTTTACTCTTTCGTTCGTTCCTTGCAAACTTAATCCTTAGCTGAGCATTTATTAGTAAGTAATGGTTAACTGCGGTGCGATGCGATCAATGGTTGTGGCAATGTGTGGGGTTTTTTGTGGAGGATGTTCCTTTCGGGTGGTAAGAGTGATTGCTTTCTTGCGTTTTTCCTAGTTTGCTCGTTCCGTTATTATAATTACATAAATACAAATAAATTAACTACACAATGTTTTGAGCGTTGTTAACATTACGATTGGCATCGTTCGTTTTGTTCTGTTTTCTTTTTCGTTTGTTTAGTGGTTACCTATCCTTCACTTCGCTTCGCTTATTTGTTCGTTTCCCTCACGTGTGGTAAATAAATTACTAAACACTACAAAAAAAAAGGTTGGATGGTTAGAAGAATACGTGGCCCGTGGGGTGGGCCGAAATGGCGCAGTTTTTTTTTTTTTTTGAGAAAAATGTACTATGTTGCGGTATGGTTTGATCGCTTCCTGCGGTACTACCCTAGGCGGATGTACTGGAAGCCGATGCAGAGGAAATGAAGAGTGCACGATGGCGTGTTAAAGCAACGTTTAACGGCCTCGCGAAGATGATGGCGTGATGAAGAAGAGAAGGGAGTGGGCGGGTGCGGTGGCTTGAAGACAAGATGATAAGACGAAGACGTACGGGTATACAGAAATGGAGTTGCGGTGCAGAAAATGATGCTGATGAGGTGTGTGGGGTGTGTGCATGAAAGCTTATCAACTCCTTAACTCGCCGCCGTGCCAACATACTGGCCGCTGATCATCAGCCTCCTTTTTCCTTTGCGCTGCTTGATCTCGTTTGGGTGTATTTACAGAACCGGACATCCCATCCCGGATGCGCGGCCGGACGCTGTTGTGTTGTGAAGCATATCGGCGGCCTCCATCGGATGGGAACCATGACTCAGATCAGCATTCGCTACGAGGAGGCCAATCATCGAATGAATGAAGACGTGCTCTGCTTTCGCCGATACGAGCCACTGTGCGCGTTAATTGTTGATCGTTCCGAGGGACGGTGTTTGCGGTGATGGCAAAGGAATTGAACCACAAGCACACGAGCATGAAGAGAAGCCACGACCCCCTCAAGAGGCAAGAAGACTAGACTAACAGCTGAGGGGCTGACGACGGAAAAGGACACGCGTGGAAACTGTTGCGTAACAGATTGTCAACCAACGAGCGACAGAGAAAGGCAGAGAGTGGAGAAAAGAGAGAGAGAGAGAGAGAGAGGGTGAAGGAGGATCATCCGTTTACTGAGCCGGAACCTGGCCACTGTAGGCGAGCTCCTGGGCAGTGTCGTAGCTACGGGCG
>NC_064877.1:49422500-49462500 GCF_943734665.1 Anopheles aquasalis
TTCCGTCAGTGGACCGGGAAAGAAAGGGGGGGGGGGGGGGCGATCGGTGGTGATCGTGCACGGCGATCCGCGGTTGGGCAGTTTTCACTTTTCTTCCTCGCTCTGTTCAGGCCCAACCCAACCCAGTCTAGCCCGAGGCGGTGCAAATGTGGCCAAACTAAGTGTGACAAAGGAAAATATTGACTCTCAAGATGAGACGCGACCGCGCCATGACCACCCCCCCCCCCCCCCCCCCCCCCCGGGGGGGTACAGTCGTATCCGTGAGAAGCGGTCGCGATCAACGATCCTAGGGAGTGGCCCTTGCAAGGATCAAAACCCGTTACTTAAAGGCGGATGCCAACAATGGAGCAAAACAATAAATAGGAAATGTTTTACAATGTTTTTAGCGTCAGTGCGTCCGGGGACAGAAATGGTCCAGCAAATGGAATGGAACAATGTCCACCATGCTGCTGCTGCTGCTCTTGGGATTTTGGGTGGCTCTTCACGCGTCAAATCTGAAACGTTTCTCGCAACATTCGTTCCCAACGCCCCAACACAGAAGATTGGTCCCGGACATTTGGTTTTCAAATTCGGTTTATGCTGTCCATCGTCCCCGACACGCTTCTGGGACGGCGCAAAGCGGGAATAATGCGTGAGAAAATAATGAGGAGCCTCGGAGGATGGACAGGACGCGGGCGGCCCAGAGTCAGCGCTGAATTCCCAATTTCAGGGTTCGGCGCTGGCACGGGTAATCGGCGGAGAAAGCTTCGATGATGTCGCCAAAGTGGTCGCTAGAAGATGTTTGACGCCGCAAAGTGTCGACCTCACCGGCCAATACTGCGTACGTACGTCGGTCCGTCGTGCCAGTAATGGCCACAGCCAGCCAGCCAGCGTGACCTATCTTTGCAGCACCAGGTAAACGGTGAAAGATGGCGATGGCGATGATGATGCGTTATGTAGGAATTTGTGCGTCGAAAAGGAAGGAATTTGCAAAGCGACGCGATGTGGGTCG
Source organism: Anopheles aquasalis (assembly GCF_943734665.1). Lineage (NCBI taxonomy): Eukaryota > Metazoa > Arthropoda > Insecta > Diptera > Culicidae > Anopheles > Anopheles aquasalis. The sequence goes on from NC_064877.1 coordinate 49,423,492, forward strand.
AGTGTGGAGGGGCTCGGTAATTGCATGGAGAGTTGTTCTACCATCTGCAACTTCAAGGTGAGTGATCTGATATCCCTTATCAGTACCTAAAAATGTATTGCATTGTTCTTCCTTTTTTGGGAAAGCAGAAATCGGAAATCGAACAGATCATTCAATGTGCTTGCTTCCCGATAAGCTTTCCAAACGGCCTCGGCCTGGAGGATGAATCATCTCTTTGCGCCCATTGTTATCACTCGTAACGGATGAAACTGATCAGCAACTAGCAGCAGCAGCTCCACTTACGATCACCACTCCGCGTACGCTCCATTACCTAACAGTCGCTAATGAACTCGTATCGAATGGAGTCACACAGCGGCCAATCGCTATCACTCCCTCTGTCCAACATCGGACGCTGCAATCCGGTGTACGCGTGCATGTGTGTGTGCGTGGAGGAGACCGGAACTAGAGCGAACGACGTGAGGAAACTTCCTAATCGAAACCACTGACCAGGTGCCGTGCTCCGGTTCCATTGCGCCAAATCTCTCGCGCGCGCCATGTCCCGCTGAAAAGAGGGCCAACGCCACGCGATCGGTTTGAAAACGAAGGACCGCCTCAGCGCTATCGGAGGCGATCCCTATCTAATCGCTTCAGCTCACTTCGGGTGCGCGAGCATCTTGCGCGCGTTACGACAACGAAAGACCTCAGCCACAGCACCGCCCAGCTTTGTGAATTAACACTTGCTAGTGCAATTAGAAAGTTCAGGGCGATATGCGTGCGTGCTATTTGAATTCACCAGCAAGGCCTTTTGTGGCTGACCAGCACCCCCCCGGATCCGGTGGTCCCGGATACCCGGCCAATGCTGTATGAAGTATGTTCCGATGTTGTTTGATGTATTTACGATTATTGCCTAATCTTGATTTCCTTCCGAGCGTTCCGACTGCTCCGTGGTACTACAATCGGAACCGTTTTCTGTAGCGCCTCAATACGATCTCTCTCTTTCTCTCTCTCTCTCTCTCTCTCTCTCTCTCTCTCTCTCTATCGCTTTGTTCATCCACCGAACCCTGGATCTGTTGGGCGAGGTCAATAACGTGCTCTCGCTCTACGACACTCTAAGTGCTTCCGCAACGCGCGAAGATGTTTTCACTCTCGTTTTTCACGCTTATCGAAATGAAAAATCCAACTTCGACATCGTGACAGTGGCCAAACGGGTGGCGCACGCAGCTTTCACGCGCAAAACGTTGACTCTAGCTGCTGGAAGGCTTATCACGATCGTCTTTCAGAACGGCTCAGCTCAGGTCAGTGAACAGCAGAAGCCTCTGGCCAAACATCATTTTCTACGGTTCTGTTCTGGCACCGTGCTCCCTTTCGGTAACCCAGGCGCTGCTATTCCACAAACGCACGTCAGAGCTAACCCCCCAAAAAAAAAAAACAAATTCTGTGATAAAGAAAGACAGAGAGAAACCGTGGGGACGAAAGCGTGGAAAATTGCTGTCGTGCTACGCGATCGTACGGCAACGATAAGGCGACGCTCGTCAACTTCTACGTCTGGCAATAATTATGCTCTCCATTTTGGGACAAGCTTGGTGCCGTGGAAAGGTGGGGGATTTGTTTCAAAATCAATTCCAGTTGAGCTGAACCGCCCCAAAAAACAAATCAGTAGGAGCTACGCAACAGGTGAAACTTTCTATGTTCAAGATTCCGACACAGCATCGCGTCTATTTCTTCTCTCTTTCTCTCCCGGGGCGATCGATAGAATGGATCGCGGCCAGAAGGATCGAAGCCAAAGCGACCCTTTTTTCTCTCTCCTGTACCTCTCCCGCTGCCCTTAGTCTTTATCGTAAAATCCGATTTCTATCATCCACATGAACCGCATCCATGGTTCTCCAGGTTTTTGGGGTTTCTGGTTCCAGTCTTCCAGCCGAACATTTCCTCACCAAATGCGGCGGCCATGACAGTGCGCTTCAGTGTTTGCTAGATCGATCCCGAAGCCTGAACCGAAGCCTGCGCTCTTTCCCTAATCCCCCGATCGATATCGAGGTCAATGGCATCTCGATCGGTGAGTGAAAATGCTGCAGCCATCCTTTGTCGCGGTTGACCCCGGCGAGGCCGAGGGTGAGCGACCTGCGACACGAATGCCATCGTCAAATGATCATATTTATTTTCTCGAATAATTTCGAGCGAGATCCACGCACTGCTTGAGGGTGTGCTCGGTCCTGTTTCCTGCGAGTCCAACGGTGCATAAATCGATTCTATTAACTGCCAATCGGGGAGGAAGGGTATTGAGAGACGGGGTGTGTAAACACTTTCGGTCACTACAAGCCGGTCCTTGATCCCTGAGTGGCATTCATGACCAGGCGAATAATGTGCGCCAATGGGCGGACCTCGCAATGTCCCCAAGGTATATGCTGCTGGGGAATGAAACGAAAGGGAAGAAGAGGGGTTATACAGGTTGATTAGCGGTGAAGAGGCTTCGGCCCCTCGGCTAAACGCCCGTATTTTGCGCTTTCTTCTTTGGACAGGCATATCGTTGGCGGAGATTGAAGCCTCTTGAGCCGCCGCCTCAGTCCATCTGCTTGCAGATTCGCTTGATGAGATGGAAAGTGAAATAAAAATATTCAAACCTCACCACCGGTAATGAAGAGGTAAACAATTGCAACAAAGCGATCGTTTAAGCTATCTGTGGACTAAACGCAATTGGTCTGTACTGGATGCGCATCGAAAGTTCGTTCGTTAGCTCGGGGATTTCCCTCGTTGGGCTCGATGCCGCTGGGTAACTTTATGCCACTGACATAAAATTCGTATTGCATTATTATACAGGCTTAAGGAACTTGCATTCATCAAGGGTTGTAATCGAAACCAGTGGATATTAAATGGTTGGTTAAATTGCCTTTATGGATTCTTTTAACCACACGTTTACAATATAATATCGCATTGGATAAATGTAAGGCCATCAAATACTAGGCTAGACTTGCTATTTTTTTATTGCAGTTCCCTATTAGCTTTGTTTCTTTTTATTAGCAAACGTATGCTAATAATTTGGGGCCAGAGTAACAAATACGAGTGGGAACGACGGTTCTGCGATTTTTTTTGCTTGCGATTGCGTTTACTCGCCGAAATGAAAATATTTTCTTTTAGTTTTAGCATTCTCTGCATTATTAGACTAAAAACAGACGCTACAAACAGAAGGTATATTTGATTTCTTATGCGGCGAAACTACATGGTCTGTCGCAAAGTAAACAGGACTTTTCCATAAGAACATTTCTGGTAGAGCTACATTAATCTTTGTTTGAAAGGTGCATCTTTTAAGGACTTTCAGTCCAAATTTCATGACATTTGGTCCACTAGAAGCAAAATAAATGGCCCGTAAAGTGACAGTATGTTTGGATGGTCGGTACAAGCCTTCTGAACAGCCAAAATGTCAGCATAGCGTTTTCCTTTCATCCGCAAATGAAGTTTACCGAATACTTAAAAGCCCCAAGGTACCAGATCAAATTATTACGGGGCCGGAATGTTCGATAAAATACAGTTTTTGGTAAAAAAAAAAACAGTGTTGAGCGTGGATCGATGTGATGGCGCATTATGGGCGCTACAAGCGTCAACTCCCTTCTTCACGATGTTCTTGCACAACCCGACGAATAAGATGCACTGAACACCTCAAAACATCAAGATAATATTAGGCAGTAACCGTTTCGGCGGTCATTTGTTTTTAATTTATGAAAATTCCGCACTCATTCGATGCTTCCTGGCCTAATCACGGACTTGGATTGACCGACATGAAGGTTGTCGTTGGTATCTTCACGACCGGTTTTGAAACGCGTATACTACTCAAAAACTTTGTCACTGGATAGACAATCATCTCCATAAACTTATTGCATCCATTCGGTAAACGTTTTATCGAGTTTAAAAGCTTAACTTGATAGTGGATTTTTAGCCGTTCAGATTGCTTGTACCGATCACCCATACATACTGCCACTTCAGTCGTCATAATTTTGCTTCCAATGGACCAAATGACATGAAATTTTGACTGAAAGTCCCTAAAGGATGTACCTATCAAATAAAAATACCTACACTCAGATAGCGCCACCAGAAACACTCCTATGCAAAAAGTCCTCTTTACTTTGCGACAGACCATGTATGCGGAGAGATTTTTTTTCATAGACGAAGACGTCCTAGCTCCATACAATAGTTTTGGAATGCGATTAAGGGGTGTAATATAAAAGCGAATCATTTGCACTGATTGAATGAAATTACTATAGCAATAGATCTTTTATAAAAAAATTAAAAATCTTAATATGAAACACAGTTTTAATTTTATGACTAAATTAGAATGTACCACTTCCACGTTGCCAATCTGTAAATATGCATTTCTTTGTAACGTACGATTGCTTGATAATAATCGCAAAATAAAAAAAAATGTCCAGTAAGTTCACGATACAACAACGATCTAACTCCGGAGAACTAAACCGTGAAACGTACCACGTGTGTGCCCCTGGCAGGAATGGCTAGAAATTCCTTCTTGCACCAACCCATAAACTATCCAATCCCATAAATGAGAGAGTATCGAGGTGTACCACGGTGCCGATATATAGCATAATTGATGCGAGCAAGCAGAAAGCCATCGAAACTCACCTCCACCCCCGTCCCCTCCCCTGCCCGTGGCCGCGTGCTTGCAATTGAATCTTGCCGCGGTCTCTGGCCATCGCTGATTAACGACTGCAATTTACCGTCACCTCCAAAACCTGTCAAACCCAACCCATTGGCTCATTCATCGAAAAGACCAACGCTGAGCCCGATAGGGCATCCCAGAGGCCCACGGGGAAGGGCGAAAACGAAACGAACCTCGATCGCATGGGCCCATCAATCCTCCCGGAGTCCGCTGACCGACCAAACCGACCCGACCCGGTGCTTGTCGATTTGTGGCAGGGTGCACATTTTGAGATGCACTTTTCTGTCACCTTTTGCGCGGCGCGATGCGGTGCCGAGCCGTGCCTGCCATTTACTGTTCATTTTGCCTGTGATCTCGCCAACACGGAAACGCTTCCTTGCGCGAGCACAACAAAAGATCGCAACGAAAGCGACGAACCCTTCCGGGATGCGGCAAGTGAGTTGGGTGGTGCGGTGGTGCCACAATCGAGTTTTAAATTTCGCTGCACGTTCCCTCTGCATGTGAGTGTGTCGGGTGTAGGACATAAATCAAATTTCTCTTCAACTGACCTCGCCCGACCGACACAACCGGCGATCCCGTGCGATGCATCTTCAGGCATGGCCGTGCATCACAGGTCACAGCGCGCAGCGCCGCAGCACTCCGCAGTGCAGTGCAGAGGCAGTGCAAGTGAACCGTCACTCACTCACGAGTGGGGCCGCAGAGAAAACGAAATCGAACGACCGATCGACCGCTGGTCGATTGCTTTTCGATCCCGCGAGGCCCTCGCTGATTGACCCTTTTGCGGTGCGGTGCGGTGCGGTTCCTGTGTGAAGGAAATAAAATTAAAAATCGCTTGGCGAGGAGGAATTTCAAAAATTTCTCACAATCTCACCCCATTCAGCAACTCCGCCCCTCGATCGCGGTGCAGCGATAAACGATGACATTTATTCAAACATTTCCCAACGACACGTGGCTCACACCCCCCGGGCGGGGGAAGAAGGGCTGAGCGATCGCTGATCCAAGATGTATGGTTGCCAGTGCCAAAAGACATTTTGATTATAGAGACGTTTTGCACTCTTCCTCAGACAAATTTCCTTCCAAAGATAACTCAAAATAGGGCCTCTTTCCTATTAGACAGTCATTATTTGCTCATTTCCAAGGAAAAGTATGCAAAATCACTTTCTCCGGTTTTGCTGAGACAGTGAGGGACTGTTTAAGAGACATCTCCTGTACGCAGTGTACACATTTTTATCACGCCAACCGGAGCTAAAATCTTCTCCGCCGTATGGGTTACCGTATCGGAAGATGATAATTGTATTCAAAACCATAATAGTCCCGGCCTAGCGGAGGAGTCTCGCGACGTTGACCCATTTTTTCGCATGGCAACGCATTTCGGTCACGCAGCACACACATTCCTGGCGGCGGAAGTGTGCGGTGGAATGCGTGAGGAGCTGCGCGTCGTTGATCGAACATTCCCACATCATCAAGAATCCATCCAACGCCGATAGTGTTAAGATCGTTTTTTTCTTTCTTCTCTCTCGCAATCCCGCTCGCTCTCTCTCTCTCTCTCTCTTTCCAGCTCTGTCTCTCTTCATTCATGCCACTAACAGGGCACCCGGTGGGCTAACGAGCCGAGAAGAGTGGTTCGAACAACGCCTTGAGATGAGAAGATGAGAAACAACATTGAGGCGTCGTTCGTCTCGAGCCGAAACTTTCTCCCAAGTCAAACAATCGTCGACGATCAGCGTCGATCAGCTCATGCAGCGCTTGTGTGTCACTGACCATCTTAAGCACCTTGAGAACCACCACCTCCACCTGGTAGGAAGAACCATAGCATACCATGCGACACTATGCACCCGGAGTCTGGTCGGGAGTGGTACATATATGCAACACCACATATATCGGTCTCGTTGCTTTCTTCGAGCGCGCCCCGCAGTAATGGCGTCATTCCAGATTACAAAATCGATCAACCGAGTTAGGTAATCTGCTGCCGGTCGCCGTCCAACCCACCCACCGGCTGTGGACTGTGCATCCTCTCTGGCGGTCCGTCCGGTTCATCGTCACGATCGTTAAAACGGATGGGCACGGTTGCGGCTGACGGTCACACTAAACCCCACCAGGAGGGATGCAGGAGCGAAGAAGTGGCGCAAAAAAAAACGACGACGTCGGTCGGTCAGTCAGGAAGACCCGGTTCCCGGTGGCTGCAAACGTTTAGTGAAAGTGTGCAAGGTAGTCTACCGGCGTGGTACCGGCGTTCCAAAGTCTGCGGTCATCGCTACACCGCTCTTCCCCCTGTGAAAATGATGGACAACACACCGTCCGCTCTCGTCGTTGTCGTCGTCGTGGTCTCAGGGTCAGTTGGTAACCGACTCACTTCACGGCAACGATCGCAACGACGAGCGAAATCCGGGTAACCGGACCACATCCCCCGCCACATCGGATGAATGGCGTTTGTTTCGCGGAAGAGGACGGAAGGATCGCCACCCCCGGATCGCCCTCCCCCCGTGAGTGACGCGTTTGTCCCACTTTCGATCGCCTTGTATGCGAGATACCGCGGGTGGATTCGTAATTTGCGAATCAAATACCGGGCCATAGCCCATTGGTTCATTGTCCAAAAGTTTGGTATTTCGTTGACATGAATTCCTGGTCGCCGACTCCTTGGATCGTGTCACGTGTCTGCTGTTTGCTGGGAAGCCAAACGTTTGGCTGAAGAATCTTTTCTTGGCCACGTTGAGCGCGCGTTTTACAATTCAACGAAACGCCTTATTAGAATGTCACTTTCACTTGGACCAGCGGCTCGGAAATGAGTCCGCGAAAATGAAACCATCTGGACCAGACGAAGATGATGCATAATCCCACCATCCCACCATCCATCAGCCTGATTTCGTTTCTCCAAACAATGCCCTCTCATCCGCTCGGTTGTGTTCAGCTCACTTAACAGTGTCACATTTAAACAGTTGGTTTGCCATTTAATAAGCATTGTTTTGTGGTTATTTACAAATGATAAAACAAAGCCATCTATTTAAATAACGATTGTGACGGCTACGACGGAATTCCAAACAACGATTGGATTTGAAACAGCACCTCGAGATGCAGCAACACGACTCGGGCCACACCTCGCTCGATGGCCGGCCGGATCTGTGGGGTTTTTTTTTTGTGAAAGTGTCACCGCGGTGATCGCCCATCTGCAGTGAGTAAGTGTGGTCATTTTCACGTATCCATCACAAGTGCACAGTGCACGTGTCCAGCTTATCGACGATGCACCAAAGGCCAGGCATGGCATGGGATGGCAGGGTGTGGTTGTGGTTTGTTGGTTTATGAAAAAGTGAAATGTGGATATATTTGAACAGCGAGAAGAGTTGAGTAATCGTTCCTAGTAAAAAGCAGGGCGCTACACACAGCTTTGCATTTCCATTCCCTCACACTTCCGGCACGCCAGGAACGAGAAAGCGCGTGGTGCGTATAGTGTTGTAACTCGCTTCAATGATTCAGAGCCTCAGGGAGACCTTGCCATTCCCCATTCAACAGTCGCTCTTGTCGATACGGTAGGGTTTTCGGTAGTTGGCTGAACTGGCCATATATTTCAACGGAGAGCGCTTAACACTTCAGGATAAGAAATCAGCATTACATATGACCTGGCGAGCCTGATAGAGTACGAGTTAAAGAGAACAGACGCCCTTTTCTTAATATTATACTAAACGCCATCGCGCTAAGGGAGGAAAGCCAATCAAAAGCTTGCTTTGTTTTTTTTTTTTTTGTTTTAAATATAATTTCTCTCAGTGATCCCCGGTTGCCCGGTAATTCTACGCAGAACCGGCGCGCCCGTCCTGAGCTCCTCGGTCTCACCTGCAAAAGCGTAATTTTAATAAATAAATAAATATTTACGGTGGGCTACATGCGCGTCCGCGCTAAGTACAGCTTATGCAAATGAGTATTCGAAAGCGATGGATGGAGATTTCTCTTCGGATACACGCTTTGTTCTCCGCTCAGTATTCGGTTTTCAATCGCTTCGCGGAATAGCTGATGTTCGTCGCGTAAATGCCTTCTCGAGTCTTCCCTGGCTTCTCGGCTTCCTCTGTTGAACCAATAAACCCGACGAAGCCTTCGCCCCTTCGGTTGCCACTTTTAGGCCGTGCGGGCTTAGAACTTTCGCTTTCTCCTGTTCATCAAGTGCTGGCGTCCACCAGCAGCAACTGCCGCATAATCGCCCAGAACCGCCCCATACGCCTGGTTGTGATCGGGGGAGGAAGGAGGCGTAGCGCGGTAGTGGTCAGTCTGGTAATCATTCTGCTGCTGCTGCTGTTGCTGTTGCTGCTGTTGGTTCGAGTCTCCCCATCCACCGTAACCACCTTCGTAGACCACGTAACGCTTGGTGGGCTCTTCGCCTCGATTCCAGCCACTCCAACCATCGTCCCATTCATCCTTCCGATCGAACTGCAGCTCATCGGCATCGTCAAAGAACTGTTCCACATTCGACGAACCACCGAACGACGGTGGCGTCGCATCGAAATGAAAGTGGTTGCTCTCGTAGCCGAGCGGAATGTACTTGCCACCAAAGTCCGCCATCTGCTGGTGCGTATGCTGGATCGAGTGATCGGTGCCGGTGAACTGATCGAACTGATCGAACGCCAGGGCGGGCGGTTTCGTTGGCGTGCTCGTTGGCACGGTCAGGGGCGGTAGCTTCAGTTTGCTGGACGGGAGCTTCTGCTGTTGATGCTTCTTGTGGAAGCTTCCCGCTTCCTTGCGTATCGGAATGTGTACCACCTCCAGCTTGCTGCTCTCACTCTTATCGCTACTGTGGGGCTGCTGCAGCAGCAACTTCAACGCGATCAACGACGACACTAGCAGCGACTTCTTACTCAGCAGCAGCGAGAAGGCCGTCGCCATCACCAGCTTCTTCAGCAGAAAGTGTAGCAGCAGTGCTTTGAGCGCCAAAATGCCCATTCCGATCGGGACCGCTTTCTTCATGTGCTTCTTCCATCCTTTTCGCTTCTGTTTGCGATGCTTTTTGCCCCCCTTTTTACCCTTCTTGCCCTTTTTGCCCTTCTTGCCCTTCTTGTTGCCACCCTCCTCAATGCTGATCGAGAACGATCCGTCATCGTGACCACCGCCCCCTCCAGCTACGACGATATTATTATTGTTGTTGCCGCCACCGCCTCCTTTCTTACGACCTATGGGGGGGAAAAAGATGAAGAAGAGAACACAAACATTAAGATACGAGATCAACGCATTCGCAGTGAGGTGGAAAACTTTAACACCCACTGAGCTCCCCCCACCGCACACGAGGACAGATTTATGCGCAAAAAAAACGTGCTTCTGGTCTCACGCATTTAGCAGCCAATAACTTAAAACCAATGATTGAGGCGCATCGGGAATCGCTCATGCTGCTGATCGTGGTCAGTAACGAAATAGCTTCGCTTTACCATTTCTAAGCAATCACGCGTGCCCAAGACTCCAAGACGGGCGTGCGTGTTCGAGTCGCATGTGGAAAACGGCTTTCAGGAGTATCGGAGTGTGTGCTCAGAAAGCGTCACAGTCAAAATACCGTGCTTGGTGCACACGATCAGCACATATTGCAATTATGTATCGGTTTTCAGCTACCGCGAGCATGTCGGTATCAAATTATCGATTCACCGAAAATTATATGCGGATATAACTCACGCGAACGCATTTCAATGAGTTGAGCAATAAGCAACTGAAGCTTTTTTTTCGGTGTTGTTAGAAAATAATTTCATCACGAAACAGTTGCTCTGACCGATCACTCCCAATGCTCTTTTGTATGATTGAAGATGCTGAGTTGTCCAAACTCCTCGGAGCGACTGACCACAATCACCTTGACGCACATTACCGTCACCAAAATCACCTTCTAAGGACGACTCCAGCGACGATTCTTCCCCTTCCGATGACTGCTCTTCCTTGTCGTCTTCGGTGGCGCCTCTATTCACTTCACTCATCTTGATCAACCCATGCTGTATGGCCAGGTCCCGTAGTGATCGCAGGTTTTTACGGATATCGTCGCCCCGCAAATTCGTTATCCTTCGCAATACGTCCAGATATGTCACACTGCCCACGGATGTATCGTTGTTGTTGGTGGTGGCACTGCCCAACCCAACCACTACCAGCACTCCGAACAGTAGCAGCAAAAACCGTCCCAACATCGTACTCCCGTATAGGTTCCTTTTTTTGAGCGAATTCCCAACCGATTCCGGTCGGAAGGAACAGTTTCAAGTGCGGTCCGCACTGGTTAGTAATCGCCGATGAACTAAAATCGCAAAACTTCAACATTCGATAAAGCCTATCAGGGAAAACGATGGTACGCCGAACGATGGTTTTTGCTCGACCAACCTGCCAGCTAGCCCGTGGATCGAGCCCACAGCTTCTACCGTTTCCAGCCGGATTCACTCAACCGGACCACCTACACGCAATCGTTGGCACAACGAGGGCAGCAAATGCACATCTTTGCGTTACGCAATTGTGGGATCGTTAATTGGAAACCCATTTACAACGCTGATAAGAAAACCCAGACACACGCCAGGCCCTGTGCCGCTCAACCAAGACGGCAGCAAAAGCGAAGGGGGGCGCGCGAGAGTTGGTCAATGAAGAAAAATGAAGAACATGCCACGAATGATCACTGATCACAACGGAAGACATTGTTTCGCATAATGAAAGAGCTGTGTTCTGAATGTAGTCTGGCATTTCCGTTATTTTTCCTCCTTTATATTTCTGCCTCCAGCCAGCAGTTGAAAGCTATTGCCTGAAAGACATGGCGTGAAAGTGATGCCAACTTGCTTATTCTGTTATCATATGTACAGCTACACCTTCTTTTTTTTTTTTTACTCGCGTTCGCGATCTCGTTTTCCAATATTAATCGTGCGTTTACTAAGGCGCTTGCTAAAGTGTGGGCATTTAAGCCGCAGAAACATTTATGACACGCTTAATCCCCGTGACTTTACTAGCCTGAATCGAACCGTTTGCTACAGCTTGGCTTGAGACAAGGAAAGTGAAATGGTGGATATAGCTACAGAATAAAACACATTTTCATCAACTGTATGCATCTTCACACTATTGACTCAATCATCTTTTTTTTTAATGGTCCTACTAGCATCGATTCATGGCGTTGTTCCCTCGTGAAGCTTGGTTTTTTACGCAAAATCGGGAGCAGAATCTTGTTTTAAATGAAGTTTTTAACAAATCGCCCACAAAATACGACCAAATATACTTGAATAGTAGCAGTTTATGTTGGTATTTGCAAAAACATGTATAGGTAGATAGTTTTCTAGAAACAACTTCGTCAATCCGTTCTTGGTCTGAATCAAAAGACTTGCCCATTTCAGCGACGAACCCGGTTTGATCAAAGTATGATTAAACTACCATAAAATCGAAAAATCGAAAAACCCATCTAGCCTATGCAAAAACTAGCATGAACCGGCAGTGAAATAAGTGACGTGTTGCGCAACACGTGGCGTGGCGATATGCCGTTGACCGTTGACTCAAATACAAATTCTAAAAAGCGAATTCAAAACATGCATAACTTTAGGGGCAAACAGTATCTCTCGCTCTCGCACGAATGAGTGAGCGAGAAAAAAGCTCAACAGCGTTATGCGTTACAAGTTGAAGCGTTATGCGCGGTTTTGGAGTCCTGGGGGGGGGCTAAAAGGGCGCAGGATTCGCTCTAGGCCAGGATATCTTGGCCGGGAATCGTACGATGGCGGTAAGGAGGCATCTTTCTTGCCGATCGGTACCGTCGCATTGCCCAAAGGAAGCAGGAAGAAGGAAGCACGTGCTCGGTCATGGGAATCAACAGGACCCTATCTGATTCGTCTCGAGACAGTCATCGCACTCCACCGCTTGCCGCTACTGGTGGCCTGCGACATCAACGGATGACCGCCACGGGGCGAAGGACTTACGCTAGAGGCCATCGACTGCAGAAGTCCGCTTGTTTCGGCGTCCAAACGCATCGCATGACACTTGTCCGCAGCGGCTGCGATCAATCGGGGGGGAACTGCCCCTTTTTAATTTCTAGCGATTAAGTGTTCTTCATTGCGGTACTAAGTATTAAGGTATTAAGAACTGTAAAGATAAGTAAAGTTGAATGAAACTTTGTGGTAGTGTTTGAAACGAATTCCAACAAATTGATCACCGTTAATCTTTACGGCATCAAACCATGCTGATGTAGACTTTTCCACAAGCCAAGAAAGATAGCATGCAGATCCCCAGATAAAGTTCGAGGCAAGAAGAGCTGCCAAGGACACAGCGCGCTCCTTAAATATCGATGCTGGTATACCAACGGGATCAAAAGCAAAGCAGCATTATAAGAATGCATTTCCATTTTCATCATCAACTATGAGAACCGCATAGCATTTTCTTGAATTTGTTAAATTCTGGTTAGAATTTTTATATTTGTTTGATTTTTATTGATTCTTTTCTTAAAACTATCATACCGCCAAACGAAGAACGAACGAATTCTCAGCATGCCCAGCGTGCAGTTTACTACCTACTTCCTGCGTTTTAGCGACCTTTTGCTGATCGATCGATTCCTGTCCATTAAGATGGAAAACCCTGCAAAGCTCGAAGAGTATCGTTAGCGCACAATCGCACCAGCAATGAAAAAAAAGAAGCTATCGAAACAATTTGCGTTGCAGTTGCTGATCAGTGCACCAATAGGAATTGATTAGGAACTCCGCTGTTGCCTCCACATTTGCTAACAAACTGCCGATAAGGAACGCCATCGTAGGCGGCCTTCCACTGCCTTCAGATTGATCCAGATCGCTCTATGCCTTGAGCGAAGTATATTCAAGTGTCCTCGATTCGTGTCCTCGGGGGTCCATTTTGGAAGATTGCTGTAAAGTTCAACTCAATTATTAGTTGTTATGTTATGAGTGCAACTGCAATCCAAGCACTACGAAATCATTCTAGCTAACATATGTTTAGCTGGAATAACAGGGATCGCTCATGAATATGAAATCCTATATGACAATATATTCGAGATCAGCGGTTGTGAACATGAAACAATTCTTAAATTTTTCTCTGAAGATAGTCTTTAATTTGTCAGTTATCAAAAATGCATACAAAGTCGGCACTTTTGCGCCATTTGCTAATTGATAGGGCTTGAATGTACGAGATATGTTTTATGGTGTTTGATAAATATAAACTGTATCGGTGGTTCCTCGACAACCAACGGCCTATATATTGTTCTGAAATTCGCGTCGCCCCGGTTTCATACTTACCGAGCAAGCTTTCGATGGCTTTGACAGTTCAAACAATTGGATCCCATTTCCTTCCCGTCGTGGAATAATCATTCAATCGATTGTTTCTTTTTTGGGGTTTTAATTATCTACACTTTTCATTCGCCTATTATTTCACATTTCATTGTTGCTTCCCATACGATTCATGGATCATGCGAGCCACAAACCATGAACATTTAATTTCTGCTTCATCATCCACCTCCATTGAAAGTATGAAATAAATAAAACCGCGTTTTTACATCAATCCTAACCTAGCCTAACATTTTTGGCCCTAGCAGCGTGGCCAAAAGGGTAGCTAACAGAAGAAGTGAAAGGTCTGTTCAAAATCTTTGCTAAAATTACTGGTTCTAGCTTCAACGTGGATCTGTATTTGAGGTCAGGGAACACTGACATGGACACTGTTCTTTCCCTAATGGACGTCTTGCCGTCCCAACATGTCCGTTAAAACTACGAAAATCGATAATAAATTAGAGGACGAAAAGGGCCGCCGCCGGGTGCGTTGGTCACCTTCCGCAACTGAAAAAGAAAGAGGAAAATCATTACCACCTTATACTGCTCTTCGTATCGCTTTTTTATTATTAAGGTGGTGCCTTTGTAGTCCAGTCAAAGTACCGCTTGGTTTCATTTTGGCCCACATTTCGAGATTGTTATGCTTACCCATTGATCAGTGATCGAGGCAGGGAGCGAGCAGTGGGAAGACACGATCGCATGTCGCAGCGGTAGGAGGATGATGACAGTTTAGTACTTCTTCAGGCTGACGACGGCAGTGAAGAGCGCAAAGAAGAAGCCGGCCAGTCCAGCGGATTTCACCAGCAATATCAGGCCACCAATGATGGCCGGAACCAATGCCAGGAACTTTATTTTATACGCCAGCAACAATGGAATCAAAAACTTTTTGTACTTTTTCTTGATGTGGAACTTTTTCTTCCTCGCTTCCGCGCTCTTGGTGCCTTCAGCGTCGTCCATGGCTTCCATGTCGCCGTCGTCGTCGTCGTCGGTGGAGGCGGAAACGTCTGGAAATGGTAGGTAGCGATCGTCGTATAAGGCAGCGCTCATCTTCATCAGCAGCCGGATTACGGGAGTTAGTAGCTAGGAACGGTGCTAGATGCAACCCTATGATCATCTTCCGCATGCGTGGTGTCAGGCACACACGTAAATGGGAGCTTCCGACGCACAGAATGACCTCAATTAATGTGGTGGTCCTCGGGAGCGCTTTCGCGGCGCCTGGCACGCATTCCCTGCCGCAATTAAATCGTGGGTCATTAAGTTCCCACAGCGACTTGCAACTAACTTTGGAGGAAGTCGGTAACGGTATGGTACACGGTACGCACATGCAAAAGCCCAAACTGTACCAGAAGAACCTTACCAACTGGCGAAAAACAGGCCAATCCGGTGATTAAGCGTGGTTAAATGGTCTGTTTGGTCACTTCACCCTCAGAGTTTGTGGTTTCCTTTCGTTCGCACAATACTCTCTCCGACAGTCTCTTCCCAAAAAACACGATGTTGCTCGTGTAGCCAACAATTGTGTATTTGTAGCAGAACTCAACCATGGGTCCAAGATGCTTTGTACTTGTTAACAAATGTTTCTTTTCTTGTTATTAACACATGTACAATAAATGTACTGAACAGTGATTTGCGGATCTTCATTTGGCAACTAAAAAGGAAGCGAAATCGTGTCGAGTGTAAGTGTAATGGTCGTTCGAAAGGCAATCAGTGATCAAATATTGATCAAACATTTGTTAACATGTTCTAATGTGATTAACTCAAGGAAATGAAGAGCATCATACAGATCTAGACAGACAGTTTAAAAGCTATGCTCTTCAGTTTAAATGCTATGGGAAATATCAATAAAATAATAAAGTCGTTTAAATAAACGATGTTCTATTAAATACTACGCAAAGGACAACTAAACTTGTGTAGCCGCAATATTCATTTAAAAAAATCTGATACAGCCTAAAAATTGACTGTAGACATATCAAATGAGCATGCAATGCTGAGAGGGTAATATTAGTCGATGAAAGACTACCTTGCATTTAGCGAGTAATACTCGTGAAGACGTATAATCGGAAATATAGATAATGATAAAGGAATACGTTATCTGTAATGAGAAGCTATCCATTACGCTCGCCATATGTTATGGTATCCATTACTCTCGATAACAGGGTAGGTAATTGATAGAAATAAATGCAATCTACACCCTACACCTCAACGGTTGTGTATGTAAGGTTCTCGGTTCGTGGAAGAGTGGGCCTGAATCCTAGAGCTGAACCGCGCCATATTCTTAAACATCGCTGGGAAGACGAGTCTTTAAATCGACCCGTTACTTCTGAAGGGCCAATCATAAACCATCGATACCCTATCGTAAACAACATCCGCCCATCCAGACAGACCACTCACCGCTGTCGACGAAATACTTCCAGAAAAAGTTCTCCAAGCCGCGAGACTTCTCGGCACTTCGGTAGAGTTCCGCCAGGCCGGTGATGTTGGTTGGGTTGGTGCTCTTCTTCTGAAACGTCGGCTGAGGCGGCGCATCGAGCTGCTGCATTCCGGCGGGAATCTCGACCTCCAGGAATCGAGTCATTGACCGATTGTTGATGCGACTCCGGCTCCGGCTGGCCGTCGAAGGTTTTGCCAGAGGTTTCCGGGGCCGCCAATTACCACTGGCACTGGTAGCGTCGAGCGTCTTCCGCAGTGACTGATGCAGATCGAGCACGTGACTCTTGCTGGCACTAAATTTTACGCTTTCCCCAGCCAGCGCTCCGGATAAGCCATCAGCAACGGTACTCAACGGGTTGAAGAGGTGGTTGTAGTCCATGGCCGTTGCTCCGGAGTTTAGTTTCCTGCCATTTGCTGCCACTGGTGGTGAAGTACTGCATCGTACCAAACCGAACCGTCCTATCGTCACTACGAGGATAAGCGAGGACAGCCAGGAACATCTAATGGGTCGATCCTTTTCATACATCTCACAGCTTTTGCTATCGAATCGTTTGTCTTCACTTTACTTAAATGTGTTTATCACTTGTTAAGAAGAATGAAAATAAAACGTCTCACTAAAGAACGATCACTCTTAAAGGTAGCTCATTGTGCGACACAACAATGCACGTTCCATTAAACTTCCACAAACTTCTTGAAGCAAAACAAATGCCTTCGTTCGACAGGGACGGTCCGGGAGCACAACCAGCTTTACCTATTGTCAGCACGAGTGCCAGAATGCGAATGGAGCCGCTCCAGGGAACTGATCTGTGAAGCCCGCCGTTCCGTAAGATTGTGTTATTTTGAGGCCCAAAACTCCATCCCGGCCGCGGCAGAGAGCACACCAATACACCAGCCACCAGCCACCAGCCTCCAGTTAACCCCCGGGGGTACACCAAGGGGCTTGGCGCCAGCTAGCGAGCTATTCAACCACACTCTGCGGCACACTCCCCATTAAAAGCCAGTGTACCGTACGGTGGGGGCCTGCCTGTATAGTGAGTACGCGGCCGCGGAATCGCGCCGGAATGAAAACGACCAAGGCAAACCGCAGGAGAGCCAGAAATTGATTTCTTTCCATCAAACAGTCTACCCAACAGGCAGGGCTAACAATCGGCCGGCCGCACACAACAGCTGATGATCGCCCAATTGCGTTTGCCTCGCGGATTCTTCAATGTGGCCGCCGGCATCGTTTTCATCTTCGGAATCGGTAACCAATCCGCAACCTCTCCTCCTCCGTTCTGGCCCTTTCCCATCCTCTCGCTCGTCTTTAGATGTCTCCACGCTGCTCACGATACCGCGAAGTTTGTCTCTCTTTTCGTATAATACAACAAATTATGTTAACGACTTTTTTCTCATGCTCGAACGCAAATCCGGAGCACATGCTGCCGACATTTGTCATCGCGGCTCGATCATGTTGAGAGAGTTTCACTTTTCTTCGAGCCGTCCTCTGCTAAATGAAGATGCCATTCTCTGGGCCAAGGTATCCTAATAAACACACTTCTACTAATTTAGATGAAACAGAAACATAACAACGGCTACAATGAGCCCCGCGGCCGGGGGACGTAGGACGCGGCAAGATCTGAACGCAGCAAAGCGTTGATCGTAAAACAGGAACACAGTTACGATCTGAACACGTACCGAACCGTACCGGCCCTGGTCCAGTGAAAGTTTTCGAGGGTTTCTAGTGCCGACCTTTGCGAGTCTAATTAAATCCCCATTATTAGTTATCGAAATTATCGCCTCCATCCATGGATCATTACCGGTGGTTTTTGGGGGATACGAAGAAAAGGGAGATGCATGCGGTATTTAGTAAAGTGAAAATTTATCTTTTTTTTAAGATAAGCTCAGACACGCACAATCCGGAGCATAAGTACTTTTTGAACGTGGGTACTCGCATGATTACTCACCTCTTTTCGTTTCGATTCTGTTATTGCCCCCAGGGCGGTCACAGCTCTGTAGTGAATGGATGCAGTATTTGTTGTACATCTGTAAATGTATTTAGACTATGTCTTACTAACTAAAAATACTGCATCGAGTTGAATAAAATTTAACATTTTATATACAATTTCACCCAAAAATTAAGCTGGATCCGGGTGATCTCAAACACACTTGTACAGTTATAGTTAGTAATGGTTGTAGCGGTTTGCTGTAATCATATCGTGTGGTTACAACGGTTTCCAGCTGATCACCCGGCCAGCGATGTGTTTTCACTCGTTTTCAAAACATTTCATTTTGTCTGAGGTGCCCCTTGAAATATTATCTCTCAAATCTTATTGATAGATACAGTTCCATTTTAATGCAGAGCCAACGAAGCAGCTCGTATCAGCAATTTCAATTTGCATTCTTAATTAGAACCCAAGCCGCTCTACGGTCTTCTATCCGTGTTCCCTGGTTTCTCGGCCGTTTTGGGGGAGAATATGGAACACCGGTTAAATTGGTCTGGTCCAGTTCCAATATCCCGATAACACTACCGTTTTCCAAGCAGCGCCTTTGCAACCATTTGACCAATTCATCAGAGCGATGATGCTGCTGGCTGGATGGATGGAGACGAGTTAGCAGATGAACTATTTAACCGCGTGCCACCGGTAAAGGCTGCCTGTAAACGGAAGCAAATTAACACACTTCTATACTCTCCTTCTCTCTTTATCTCGCTCGAGCATCTCTCCGAAGTCTCGATAATTATAGCATTTTCCTTTTATTTCATCATTTGCTTGGTGTGTGAAGATAGATAATGGAAATGGCGCGAGTGTTGGCTTTCATTCTACCATTCCGTACTACTTCTTGCCTGTCCCGCTAAAGTCAAAATGCTGTCGATAATTTACCGACCTATTTTATGTTTTTGCCAAAAACCGCACAAGATGCTCATATGCGAACCAAAAGATACGGGGTTTTTCACGTTAGTACGAGATCCAATAGCATCATGTCGATGTACACCAGTGACTGCAAGACAAGAGACTTTGCAGCTTTGAAGAATTTGGACGCATCAAATTCACAGTGTAAAATGTTCTGCAAACTTATCTTAACTGCTAGCTCTCCGCTTTTTGCATCATCGGTGTTTCGCGCGGTTGATAGAGATGATTCCCTAGACACGAAAGAGTCTAACTGTTGAACTGATATGTGTGTGCAGCAACCAGTGTTTATCGATTTCAAGCCATTGGTTACACCATCTCTCAGCACTACGGTAAATTATACGCTCTGTTGGAACTATCGCTACATGACCGAACTGACCATCTTCGACCCCCTGCGAACACCAAACTGAAAAGCTATTGGGATCTGTGACATCGAAATGCTGCCAAGCATTCTCGATTGAGAAGGTCGGAACAGGAAGGAAGCAAGATGTTACAGCTTTCGTGTAACAACCATGGAACGAATCGTGAGATGATGGTTGCAGAAATCGGGAAAACAAGCAAACACCTCACTAATGATGGTCCCAAGGCAGATAGTATGAACATCGTACTGGTTTATTCTTGATCCCTTTTCAATTTACCGTTTGGCGATCGGCTGTCTATGGTCCTTCATTCTTGCGTAATTGAGTTCAGTTGATCATTTTCGGATCATTGGGCATGCTTCCAGTTGACGCCCTCTTTATCTTAATGATAGCTAGTGTCTCATACAGTAATTTGCCACCGCCATTTCGGTTCTCCAATCTTGTTACTTAATCCGATCAATTGTTGTTCGTGAACAGGCAAGATTCAGATGTTTCAGACAGCTATTCGATAACTGTATGTGGAAGCTCAATTCAGGTTTCGTACAAAGTAAATGAAAAAAGGTAAACTTGTCGTTCACTTCTTTCAGCAGTGAGGTTCTCTATTCCAAAGTTTTAATTATTATCTTTCGTTCAGGGACAATCAGATGGCCCTACAATTGGTTCTTCAAGTAGATATTTTTGCTTCCGTTTCTTTAAAAAATGGTAAACCATAGAAAAGCATCCATAGAAATACAAATTGTATCATTAAAAATGGAATAATCCATGTCGTTCGCTACCGTACGAATTCGGAATCGGTCTGTGCAGATTGGTGGGAACAAACTTAGCGCCCTTAAAATCATCGCCAAGCCGAAACTAATTAACTTTTTCCAAGAAGGTGATATCAGTCACAACAAGTGATAGTTGCTCTACTCGAATCAATAAACAATTTAGTGGTGATGGATGGTCGTACACCCCACCCATCTGCCTGATTTGAGAAAATAAATTTTCACATCCTTATTTAGCACATCAAAGCACATCCTTATTTAGCTGTCAATATAATAAAGAAATATTATATTAGTTACAGTGAAAGTTGAATAAAAATTTCTTGGGTTAAGGGAGGATTGCTTACCTTACGCGTAGACAAAAACTTTATGTTGTGTTTCTCCTTCATGTCCGCGAATAGCATCTTCAAACTTTTTATCTGCATTAGTACAGATTTTTGGAACACTTGTACATTATTTTTATATCTGGCCCTCATAGTTAACATTAATTCATACATGTCATCTAATGCCGCCATCTGATTGTCGTTGCCGATTAACGATTTTTTATAGTCAAGTTTTGATACAGGGCTACATGAGTTTGATAAACTGAACCATATATCTTTTTTATCAATGATTTCAGCCAGATTTTTTGCATCTTTGTCGTCAGGATAATAATGTCGCAAAGCTGTAACTGTTGTGCGAGATAACAATTCGGCGGCTCTGTGCACGTTTTGTTTTTCAAGCGTACTAGATCCTTTAATTATGAAACACACGCTCTCCTGCAACTAACACAACTGCTACCTGTGCGTGCGTACACGCTGTGAACGCAAGTGTGTTTCAAAATGAAAGGATCTAGTACTCTGTTGCTCTCAATGCCTAACAACAACGCTCATTTCAAAACCGGCTGCAGTTAATTCTACACCTGTTAAATTTCTAAAAGTGAGTAAAGTGGTTTAACGTGGTAAATCGCAAATTTAAAACAATTGAAGAAGGGAATGCAGCCCTAGAGGACATGTATGAAATGTCCTCGAGCAGCATGTCGCCGGGACCTATGCCCGTACAGAAAAAAAATAAGACGAAGAAAGTGGACTTTAATTATGAAAACAGAGAAATAGACCCCTTGGCTCAACCACGGATCGAACCATCTGCCAATACATCCATTATATCAGCATCAGCAGACACAGCATACCCGACGACAACAAGAGAACGGACATGTACACCAACAATCAACATTGGTCATATTTGCAACAGATTACAAAAAAATACAAACAGCCAACAGCAGCTGCAAGCCAGCATGAATATGTTGGCGAACAGAATAGCCCGCATGGAAAAATCAGTGACTGAGGCCTTGGCAATTTTTCCAGCCATTTTGGAGAAAATAGAAGCGCAACCGAGTCGAAAGGAGCCAACATTTTCATTCAATCCAATTAATTCTATTCAAGAGCTGGAAAAATTAGAAGGAAAACGAGGAAAATTATAAACAAGCGATGGTAAGCAGAAGCCAGAACTGAATGATGCAATATTACTTAATGTATTTTATTAACGTTTCATATTCTATTACAGATAAGTTGGCTCGATTGGATCGTTAATGGGGAACGCTCGGAAAAGCGAATGGCAACAAGAGCTTAGATTTGTTGTTCTCCGAAGCAATGCAGGCAAAATGCACTTGGTCCGGTGTTTCGCGAGGTGGGAATGATCGAATTGCTTTATAGCTTAGGCGGAACATTAAACATATTTTTAGAGTAATAGGCACTACTGAAAATGAAAAGGTGAACAATAAAATGGTCACAAGGTTTCTAATCAATGGGCTTAGAAACGCTAAGAGACGTATATTGTGGAACGGCCGGAATGCGAGAGCAAAAACAGTAGCTGTAGAAAACCATTCCTCAACTAATGATGATAATGATAACTTCCTTCCCTTCGCAGGTTCGCTTTCCGATCTTGAAATGTCTGATTTTGAAATGAGGAACTGAGTGTGATTAACTAGACTCAAATTCTAGTCTTAAGATATAGTTAGAAGGAAAATGGAATGAAACGGAAAAAAATGTTAGTCCGTAGATTTATTATCTTAATGTATGTACTACAGGAACCATTAAATAATTATCATTCTTATAATCTAAAGCTGCTAGTTTACATCTTATGTCGCTAACATGAAACATACTTATGTTTGTAGATACGCTATTTTTGTTACATACATATATATGAAGTGTTCAGGATACTATTGGCGTTGAAAATCGATCTGTTTTAGATAGAAATTCGTTGCCAAATAGTTCTATAGGCTGACCGGTTCGTTGTTCTACTTTTTTAAGTTGGATAATTTTGTTATCTTTTGTCGAAAAGAATGAATTCTTGCGAATACAATCAAGAATGAAATTTTCATCCACTAGTTCCTGTTTACGATTAGCGCATAAATTAATTATAGGATATGTTTTTTCTTCCATTGTTTCATTCCCTTCTTCTTCTATTTTTGATAGTCGATTTACTGCCGGCTCTAAAATCCTATACCCATGCCGTATCAATCCCTTCATAAGGCCTAACGCATTTTCTGTAGGGTAGACAGATAGGGTGCTCAACGGAGCAAATCGATAAACCTCCTGAGCAACATGTAGCAGGTTGTGAACGTTGCTCGTTATATAACGGCTTCCATATAGATCTTCCGAAGGCACGACATATTGTTCTAGCATTTTTGAGGCAGTAGTCCAATATTTTTTATAATAAGAGGTCGAAAATAATGTGATCGAGCAGAAAAAAAGTAAAAAATGCTCAAAAACGCTATCTGCAACATTACCTTCTAGAAAAATTAAACTAGTATAGTGTAAAAAGCTGCTAAATTCACTTCCTTTCCAATAACCCAAACAATTCAAACCACGTTGTTTTCTATGAATTTCACTTGGAAGATCAACAGATGTCGAAATATTGGAAATTTCGGTTATTTGCTGGGCAGTTAATTTGGCCTCAAAACCTAGGCTTCCATCTTTCCTTCCGCTCAGAAGCCGTTTCATTATTCCTAAATCTATTCTAATAAATCTCCAGTAGCGGTGTTGTTGTCTTGCAAGGGTCGCAGTAGACACCCAGATGAAATTTTGCATCTGTCCTTGCAGCGCCTGCCACTGTTACGTTTCCTACAGAGTGGCCTTTAGCTTCACATTTCAGGTATCCATATATGGAATTGTAGTTCAAAACACCTAGAAATAATTTGATTATGTTATTATATTATAATTCAGCGCGGCTAATGACTAAAAAGAATGTAGAACCAACCTTTTATAAACGCTCGTGCCGGTTGGTTCGCCCTTCAATCAACAACCCGTTGGTGATCAAGTTTTTTAACTCCTGCACCACTGGATACAGGAAGGACCCCAAGTCTCCGGGCTTTTTTCCGCACTGTGAATCGCCACAGGCATTGGCCGTTTATTGCGTGTTTCTTGCACATTAACTAGCACGGACCAAACGTTGATGGTGCTAGCATTAAACACCTTCATTCCATCGACGTTGAAATTAAGACTTAGCGAAGAGAGGTTTCGTCGACCTCTGAAAGCATCAAACGAAAAATCAGTGATACGCATAATGCCAACAACATTAGTTTTTTTGTAACATACCGCAGAAAATGTTTAAGGCATGCTTGAATTCCAATACTTAGTCTGCCCTATTTCAACTATTTTCATTGTCGCTGTCCTTGCTGTTCGTAGCAAAGTTTTGGCTGAGCGCGGCAGAGAGGTACACAACTTTTGCCTTATAATTAGCAACATGTTCACCGCCCGATGGGTTTGATTCGTTTTGAGGCACCAATACCTCAAGCAGTCCTCGAGAGTACGGTCATCGAAAGCATCCGGCAACGAATCTGCTCCGTACTGCTTCACTGCTTGCCTCGTAATAATCGCACACATCTTGAGTAGAGAAATTATTTTCCACGGAAACGGAATAATCTAGCACTGAAGCAGAATATGCTCCTCTCCCTTCCAGTAACAGCCGATCGCGGCAGCGATATAAAGTTCCATTTTTCCAACGTAATTTATTCTTTCCATTTCACGAGTCACAATAGCACAACCTTTACCAATGGATGCTACGATGTAAGTGGCGAGAAGGTCGAAACCAAATTCAATCTGAGCTGACAGTTTGGCTTGCCATAAATTTTAGCAAAGTTCAAGTACAAAAGGATATTTCGACCGCCAGAGTGCATCCGATGGGAACTATCTCGTAGCTTCATCCGCCGAAGTGCATCCGATAAGAGCTATCTCGTACGCTGGCGTCCGATTTTCCTCCGAGCTGCACGCTCGTGTCTCCTTGGGTCCTTTTCGAACGTTAGGATTCCTCATCGTATAGCGTTGTAATGTTGATAACGAAGGAAGTGGATAATTTAAATCAACCGCCAAATATGCATAAGCTCGTTTGGAAAAATATCTTAACGTTAGAGCTGCACTTATCTCTTCTGGCGTCCATTTGACCCGTTTTCTTTTCTTCAAAATAAGATCTACTTGATTGCTTGACAAAGTACATTTAATTTTTTCTTTAAGGACATCCATAATTTGCGTAGAATCATACTTCTTTTTATCCTTATTTTTTAGCTCTTTTTCCATTTTTTTGAGTTTGTCTTTCAGATTTTCATTTGCATCGCGACTTTCTTTTAACTTTGACTGTAGGTTTAGAATTACTTCGGTCAGTTTCTGATTTTCTGATTTCAGGGTTTTTATAACTTCCTCAGCCTGATTCTGATTTGATTGCTCCTTGTTTTCTTGCTCCACCTGAATCAAGCTGGCTGAGTCAAGCACATTTTCTTTGGGGGTCTTATATAGAGCGTTTATTCTGAGGATTCGTTCTTCCTCTATTTCCTCCGTACTTAGGGGCAAGTCATTGTTACATTGTAGTATAGAAGGAACAGCTAAAAGAAACATTTTAATGTAAGATAAAAAGTCCAAATAAAGGTAAACAAGGTATCATACCTGATGGCTGCAATAGTCGCAAATAATGATAATTTTTAATCAGTGGTGATTGGTGTAATTGATAATCCTCAGCCCTAAAATGCTCCGAACATATAGCACCACTTTTAGACGGACGCCAATTTGCATCTTTTCTACAAAATGTTACCCATTGTCGGGTTAACTCCACATCTTGCGGAAAAGCATGAAACTTAATCACCGTGCCAAGCCTTTTGATATTATTATTGTTATTTTTGCAAAACGGAGCTACGCAATATCTATAAGGCATCTTAAAACCACCAATGTAGAGCAATCAGAGCACTGAAAAACTGGAAAAACTTTAACTTTCTTTACGGATTTCTTCTCAAAGCGTCTCTGATTTCAACCAAAACAAACGAATAAACGAACTCAGTTTTTTGTTTGTCAGTTTTTTTCACGGGCTTCAAGAGTTCGACTCGCGACTTCGTTTATACTGATCCGATTCAGCTCCCAGCAGCGTTTAAACGATGATTTTCCGCTGTTTTTCCGAAGTTTTCCCATGATTTTGGATAGAAATTGCGCTCTCTTCATGCAGGTATTCGTTTTGGTGATTTCACCTGTCTCTTAATACACCCTCTTCGTGTCTTTGTATTTTTTTCCGCGGTCGCCTATGGAAAAAAGCACTAAGACAAATTGGAACCGTTTTATTCAAATTCTTTTGCCTTTATTTTAACGCCTTTCACAACGCATTTACGGGAATACAAGGGTCCGAAGGGTGAGTTTAGTGTTGAAAGGATGATTTTATAGTTGCTGCGGTGTAAGGAAAATTTTGGGCGACGCTTCCTTTGAACCATGTGTAGCGGGGCCTTAATCCGAATCGTTGAACCACGTTAAAGGAGGAAATAGTACTACGTCGTATAAATATTTCCATGCTGAAAGTATTTCTTTCGAAATAAGACGAATTTGAATATGAACAACGTGGTAAACCGTTTCTGTTAGGAAAGTGGAACACGTTGTGTGGGTGGGCAAACACATCATGAACAGCATGGGACTCGTACACATCAAACCCCCCTGATCTGCCGCTGTTTTTCGATCGTTCTTCATCTTTTCCTATCCATTTCTTTCTTTTTAGTTGATTTGTTTTCACTAAACAGAGCACGAAATACGTACTCATAATTAAACTGTTTGAAATGAATTATCATCATCATCCATTCTTATCATTGCACTCTTGCTGAGAACTTACCTGTTGCTTTAGATCGAGCTCCTTACGCAACACCATCGCCTTGACGGCCGCACAAATGTCGTGGCTCTTTCACCAATCAAAGATATGAATCTCTCTTGGATGATCCTCCGATTGCACCAACGCTCGATCAATCATCCACAATTTCTCCGTACCGTTACTAGTGTACGTTCAGGTAATCTCTAGAATTGATTTAGGTTCTTGATGAACAACAGCAGGTAACATTAGGTCACCGCAAGATGATGATTGATTGATCGTTGATGACGAATTGATCATACCGGAGCGGCTAAATCAAAGTATTTACCATAATCTTGATTACGATCGCTCGAACAAACGATCTGACACTCGCCGTAACGCACTAGTTGAGAAAGTGATTACAACCGTCGCCGGGCAGATGATATGGCACCAAAGATCCATGACACGAAAGTTGGAAATGGAGCTCAAACAGAAAGCACTCTCTGTGGTAATCAGCGGCTAGTGAAGCAATTGACCTGAAACTGCAAACAGCTGGGTACGGTTCAGTGGTCGCGTGGTTGGCGAATTGACATGGGGCATACCACATCACGAGAAGTGAAACGTTTGTCGTCTTACTTGTTTCCTCGTATCGTACAGTTGGTACGAAGATCAATAAAACAAATTTTATCTACCCTATCTACGACTCCTGCTCTCTAATTGGGCCAGTTGTTCACAGCTCCATTGTTCCGTTACCGCTCACGAGTGTCCGGGTCCATAAGCAGCGTGCACGCACAATAGTGGATGATCATTTGTCACCGAGACATTTCCCATTGCATAACCCTACGCTCAAAGGCGACGATCACTCCGCGTATTCGTTCGATGCCACTTGCTGCCCTGCTATTACTCTCTGCGAGTAATCACTTCTTTCCTCACTGTCTCACCATTATTGCACGTCTAAAGTTCGCCATTTCTTTGTTTACTAAACTAGTGGTGCTTAACTACTTGCCATTGTTTATTTGCTGGTAAAATCGCTAGAAAAATTGTTTGATTTTGTTCAGTTCTCTCGATCAACTCGATATTCAGCAGCAATCATCTTTCAGAGAGCAGCACCCCCTAAGCCTGACGATGATGTTTAAATCGCTGCTCGTTATGTCGACATATTAATAGCTTTTCTCACGCCTTGCATCGTAAAGCTCGGTAATTTAGACCACCGTCGACCGTCTTCCGTTGCACGCGCTCAACCTGAACCGTTTTCCCGTGGGCCAGCGATCACCACGGTGCTGGTATGGGACAGAGACCTTCTCGCTTCTTTGCAGCTTCCAATTTCAATACCTGCGTAGCCGTCGTTGCTTACCGTTGTCGTTGATACTGATGGCCGGAGGTGCAGTAAACAATTTGTTGCCTGAAATAAACCCTTTTCGCGGCGATGCTACCGAGGTGTGGGCGCACGCTGCAGATCTGCAGATGGAGAATATTGTCAATTGCTCGCATTTCACGCCAGTTGAAGCAATGCGAATCGCGTTATGTCATTCACTGCCTGCACCATCAATGCACCGCACGATCGTTTGTTTCGAATCGTGCTTCAGTGAGCTTCGTATTTCATAAGTTTTTCAGCACCATTTTTCTCGTCAAAAAACAAACAATTCCATTCCGAACGCAAACTGTAACGCACAATGGCAAACATCGGACGATCGCGCGATGGAGCCCGTGTGATCTTCTTCACATCATTGCTTACAATTTCGAAGCAGATGTCTCTCTCCAGCACCTTCTCCAACTTCGAATGCAACATTATTGCAATCATTGATTGATCTGTTCGCTTGCATTCAGCCTCCATTCGCTGCCCTTGAAACATATCCCAATAAAAGAATTGCTGACCAGCGACGTCAGCAACATGGCTACTCATTGGACTTGACCCCTTCGGACCGGTAGTATGACGACACGTCACACCCCCATCAAAACAGACGTGATCGATCAACCTTGCGCTGTGCTGCGCACCACAGAACGGTCTCATCTCGCCAACAACACCAACATACTCGAAAAGCGTGAGCAATTAATTACTATACAGCACCACCGCCGTTCGCAGCCTTGCACGGCTACGGCGGTTGGTGGCGTAAGGCTTAAGATCATTAACGTAACTAATAAGCCACGTGCATCAACAACCACCCAGTCGCAAGTCGCAACAGCGGACAAACAAAAGTGCGTGCATCCGTGCACTCCAAATTCAACTCCGTGCACTGTGCGACCGACGACTAAGCCGACTCGTGACGGATGCGTGGAATGGATGAGCCCAACTTTTGCACCCTTTGCACACCCGTTCGCCGTGTGATGTGAATACAATCGACACGTTACAATGATCGCAGCGATACGGAGCGAAGAGCCAAATGTATCACGCTCGTAAAGTTGATGCAATGGCGACGGTAACGCGTCTTTGGACCACCACCAATCATCATTGTATCTCCGTGCAATCGATACAAACAGCAGCCGATGATCGCTTTCGATCGGTTTGATCGGTGATCAATTAGGGCTATTTGTAGCCATAAAAACCAAATGGTAGGCTCCATGGACCACTTTGTGGCCCCGCAACAGTGGAGTGCGGATTGAGTATGCATCCATTGAAATCTCCATTTGGATCACTTGGATCGTGGACGACCAAAGAACGTGGACGACGTATCCTTGACAACTGCGCCATTGCATGAGTGTACTTCAGCACCGACAATCGGAGCAGTCTCGTTGCAAATCCCTCAATCAGCAACCTGCTCGTTGTAGTAGTCAGAGCACATTGTCTCGGCAATCGCATTCCCAATCCCCGTGTTGATTATTAGCTAGATAAACACTTGATTGAGGTCTGGCAATCGATCGGCTGTTCAATTTGGCTCCTCGATCATCGTCGACGACTAATTTTTACGCACTGAATTCCACAAAATTAGGCCACAGATGTGCCATCAAGCATCATAAATTCCTTCGCATTATGAACCACCACACAGTTGCTGATGCTGCTGCCGATGAAGTAACAGTCTCACCACTAGCCGCGGTAATGTATCGATCATCGCTCGCGATCCGTTTCGCTGCTTGACATCCCTTGTTATTCGGTGGGAAAACACATAAAAACACACATTTGCATGGTAAAACGTTTTCGGCTCGGTTCGATCGGAATCGATTGTCATGCAAAATTCGCGCCGAACAAATACAGGTGCCCCAGGTTGGGGTCGGATTCCCCGATGGGCGCGACTGCCGGCGATGATTTCCATAGAGTGTGTGCTCCCTTTTCCCCTTGGTTGTTTGTACCGGTTTTTTCTGCAGACAAAACATAAATTAAAGCCATCATACACGGCCACATGAGGGCTGCTACTGTTGAAGCGAATTTAGCGTCTGAGAAAGCCACAAACAGCAGCCTCGGCGTAGAATAATCAACGGAAAGCGTTTACGTAATCCTGCTGATCTAGTTCCACTGTATCCCCGGAATCGAGAGCACCGGCCCACGACAGGACGGACGGTAAGGGTCAATGGGTGAACAAAAAAACTTGCTTTATTACTTCCTTCATCTCTCTTCATCTCTTGTAGCATTCAGTTGCCCGCAAGCAACTGTCGAGACACGATGATGTCCAGCATTTCCAACTGGCCTGTCTGGCCAGCTACCGGGAGGTTGTTTCACAATTCGGCAAAACAACACTTATCCAGCAGACCGGCGACCGGCAGACACACAGAACGGAGCCGACCACAGGCCAACGGCGTATCGAAAGCTACGGCGCAAGGTCAGTATCACAAGGAAAAGGAAAGTTTTCTGGCTTCAATCCGAATGTACGCTACCAGACACCGCTAGCAGTGGTACTCGATCGTCTGGTATGTGAAGTACACATGAAAAGGATTGAGGCACCAAAACGTTCCAGTAAACAGCTATTGCAACCGATATTTCCTGGTGTCGGTCGATCCGTTTTTCGTTTCCTGCCGGCGTCAGCAGGAGAAAAGTAAACCAAAGATCGCTGAGAGTCCCGATCCGATAGCGCGTGCTGCAGGTGAGTTAGGTAATACCAATACGATGCCGAATGCGATTAATCCACCCATGACTCTCGCTTGATTCTCATTAGCTCGTACTAAGTGATACAATAAATTATAGTTTCGATAGGAACGATCACACGAATGCATTAGAGGATGCTTCTCGTTTCTTCGAATACGTAAGTAAACAGATCTCGCAGATGGAACCGAAATTCAATTTTGAAGATCGTGCAGCTCACACAATAAATACCGCCGATCGACCGTTCGAATCGTAGTACCACTTTCTCTTGTTCCCATTCTCTCTCTCTCTCTTTCTCGTTATATAAGATCGACATTTTTAAGGAATCCCCAGGTGGTTACAATTCACCGAGGCACTTTATTATCACTCGACCCCTCGTCCCCCGAAAAAAAAAAACGAACAGCAATGTAATCGAATCCAAAAACCGGTTACCGGTGCGCTCCGGATAGTTCAATGATGCGGGCGAGTACTCAAAGGCATATTTATTTATTGCTTACAGGTACTAAAAATAGCTGTCTCAAGGATTTTGTCGCTATTACAGGGAGCTACTAGAGGAGCTAGGTTCCGATCCCATGACGAAATTCATTCAAGCCCACACCCAGTGAGGAGGGGTGGCCGTGTGAAAACAAAGCAAAACTGTAGTACTCCTCGAGGCCACTTCTTGTGTAATAATCGGTCCTACGGAAGTTCGCTGCGTTCTCAGGCGCACGGTGAAAGGAGCAAACAACCAGCGGCTAACCAGCTCTACCCCAACGGGGGGTACACTACTGCGGCAAAGAACTTCGTCGACTCCAAAATGACATTCCACCCGGGGTGGTCATCTGGCGAGGGGGTACTACTGCAGCTGTAGCCTTCGCAACCATCGGCATCGTGTATATAGGTCACTTTTCAGTGTTCGCGCAGATCCAAGCCAAGCCAATGCCCGGTGAAGAGACGACTGGTTTACCCGTTCGACACGCCAACCAGCTGGTCCACCTCGGATCGCCAAAGCGCCGCGTGTTTTGCATCGACGCCCGACGGTCACCCCTGGCTCGTTGAGATCCGTTTGCATTTCAGAACCCGATCGGCCCGCGAACATCGATCGAGCCCACAACCACCGGTAAACGATTCTTACCCCTTGATTTTTTTTTCTTAAATGTCAGCCCCACGCTGTGCGCTCGGACAAGTGTTCTTGAGGGGGGGGGGGGGGGGGGGGGGGAGGCCCACAAATCGACCGCACAAAGCGCACCTCACGGCCGGCTACGGCCACGAGAGTGTCCCATACCTCCCGGCTTACCATCCACACTACCTCGATCGTTCTTATGCGCTGTAAAAGGAATTCAACTTTTAACCATTATTCAATTACCGCTTCTAGCATTGAAAGGGTGAAGGTGTTTGCGAAGGTTGTCGCGTGTACTGAAGCGCCTAACCCAATGGCCACCACACCACCGCGGCCGGTGGTAACCGATAGCGAGTCATCGACGACGCCACGCGTCGCATGTCACGCTCCCAAAGCGCACGCCCCGTGTTGTTGGTGAAAGGTCTTTTGCGACGAAATAGTTTGTCCAACGCCTCGATTGGGCGGTTTGTTTGAACGCAAAATATATCACTCCGCTGGGGAGTATTAGCCGGTGGGTTTGATAAAAAAAAACAATCCGGATCTAAAGCGAGTCTGTGGAGCCATTTTGCAAACCCCTCGCATGGGCAGTATTTTTGAAGATTGTTTTATCGACTATCGATCGGTTAATCAAGGCAGCAGTTTGGGCAGCACCCAATGGACGCAAAACTCTGTCGCAACGTCGGGTGTCCAACCAGTTAGAAACAAGAATGGCGTTAACTTTCACAAAATCATGCATGCATGTATGACCGAAGACCTTCTAATGCTCAACATCCTGATTGCCAATGTCTTAATGTTGGCGCATGAGAATAGGTTCTATCTAATTAACGACCGGTGGTGCCGGTGGACAAACGCGCGACCATCTCGGCAACCAGCGATCGTGCACTTGTGGGGCAGTCCAAGCCAACCATTCTGATGCTCGCTTGAAAAGGCCATTTAAACGCAGTAAATGCGAGAGGCAAAAATGTCAATTATTGATTGACCGTTAGATACCCCAGCGAATCGTGGTCGACCACGCGGTCGCTCGCAAAAAACACCCAATTAGTGAACAAAATCTCAACACAATCTCCCACTCCCGCGGTCCAGTTCTTACATAAGCCTCGTTGTTCCGCTTTAGGAAGATGGAATATAAGGTTGGTTCGCTGGATACGCTTCGAGGCAGCAAACGATATCAAGGACAATAGCTATGTAGTGGGTCCATGCTACGCGCGAATCGTAATTTCCGTTCTAGAGAGCGGATGTGAACCAGCCCCGATTCCCGTGATCAAGTGGCACTTGGTATTTGCTCCACTTTGCCGCGCTACCAAATAACGTAGCTAGTGCAAAGTTCAAGATGACGACCCACAATTTTGAAAACAGATCCATCTTGCGTACCGTCCTTGGTGCCATTCCCTCAATGCCAACCGGTGTGATTGTTCGTAGAAGGTTCGCCTCTAAATCCTCGGGGCACAATCTGTTAGCAGAATCGGTTGAGGGTCCGCATAAAGCATGACAACGCATCGGATGGCCGCGAACGATCAGAGCGTAACCTTAAGCCCACAAACCCATTGTGGGAATGTATCTCGAAGAAATAACCGCACAGGCTTGCGATTCGCCCCCCGCGAAATCCTACCATCTTCGCCAGGGACAATCTTTCTATTTTACTTTCGTTTTCAACTGGTGCTTCCTTGGCCACTTTCCAATTGTGCGCCCACAGGGAAACGTAATAGGGATTGTCACCATCGACCCAGCATGGACCCTTTCCTTCCGCAAGCGACCGGCGAACGTGGACGGACCGTAAAAAGAAGATAAAACTGTGCATTGCTGGAAGGCATGTCCCGTAGTGCCTGGATCGTATCATTGACCTCTCTCTGCCTGTGTGGAAAACGATACGCAAAAAAAAAATCGGGAGAATGTTTTTGGACACCGACAGGAACCTGTCCTGTCTGGTCCTCCAGGGGATGGCGGTGGCGTGTCGCTTATAGCTAAATATGTAAAGAACTCGTCACGATAATGGTTACTCACGAACAGCGGGATAAGAAAGCACATACATGGCAATTGCCCCACGCCAGTTCCCCGCGACAATCCAGCCTGTGCCATCCGGCAAGTCCTTCTCGTGGTTACTCTCTGGACGACGGATATAAGCCCTCAATGGATCAATGCATTCCGTCGGTTCCAAACCATGTCATCCATGTGTAAACTGGGGAGAGTGGGAGCACTGGAAATGGCATACGATCGCGATCACAACTGACTAGCTCCCACCGAAGCGCAACGCCATCGTCGGGCTCGGCCCCAGCTGCATCGCTTGATTCGCGCGCACAATTCAGTTCCACAAGAGCCAGCGACCCGTTCGAACCACACAGCGAACCGGCAGCAGAGCAGAGAGAAGGGGTTCGTCGTTCGTCAGGCCTGTTGAGTGATTTGAGAAGCCGGTAAGAGTCACCGCGGTGGAGTAGCCCCGCGATCCTCGTCAACAATCATTTCGTGCAGTGCATTTTTTGAGCGAATCTAGGGCTTGGTGCGAGGCCAACCGAGGTGTGTTCAACCGTGCAGATCGGAAATGGCAGCCATGTAGGAGGGTGTAGGGTGTCATCGCGATCAATTGTACGATCCGTTACGAAACCATCGCAAGATACTATTCATTTACAGGTATTCGCGATCACGATAATCGTTAGTGATGCAAGTGGCGTCGAGATGCTAGTGCTCAGTGATGTGATTCAAATTTAAACCGTAATACGTGATCAATACCATCTCATCAAACAAAAACCCCGTGTTTGACGGTGGATTATGTGTACCGGTTGCTTTCGATGAAAAGGATTCCATAGTTTCGTTAAACAGTTCCTAGAGTGCCGGAAGTTTCAGTTTGGTTGTGTCCAGTCCCCGCAAACGATGATATGATTGTCGTCATCTCTGCCTTGTGAAGACACGGTTATCAATACTGACAAGTGGACCCCCGGGGATCGAGAGACACTCTTTAATGCGCGCTCCGATGCAGGTTCACTGGCTAATGACTATAATCAATGAAATACGGCAAATTATTGCCTTTACATCACTTGACCACCATCCTCGGAGGCTGGCCAGCCGAGCCGGTGACACGTATGCTAATTATACAACATCGCATAAGTCCCTGTTGTGTGTACTGTGGTGTGCCTGATGTTTGATCCCCTCCGTGCGGCGTGTCTCACCTGGCCTGTACCGAGGACCGGGTAAAAGTGGAGCATACCATCGCTCCTGATCATTCCCGAGCACCATAAATGGCTCTCGGCAAACATGAACGACATCACATTAAACACGCACGTTTTTTGTTGTTTCGTTGCTCGTACGGAATGGCGATCGGCAGCGCGGATCGCGATCGCGGAATAGATTGGCCGATGGTCATTTCGGACGAGTTTTGGAAGCGCTCCATTATTGAACCTTTACCGATTTTCGATGGCCGTACATGGCAAGGTCATCAATTACAATTACGAAACAAAGTCCATAAGTGTTTGTTCCATTCTCTTTCTCTGCATTCCTCTTCAGTGAGGTGAACATGCTTCCATTATGGTGCCTCCTGGTGCTGGCCTCTGGGACGACGACGCTGGCCCAGCATCCTTCACCGTTCGAGACGGTGAAACAGTGGAACCTGCTGAGCTACAATTTCCCCTGGGACTATCCAACGTCCAACAAGAACTTTTACAATCCGGAAAACGTGGTGGCCACCGGCATGGAGGTGGGCTACGATCGCATCTTCATCGCTACGCCGCGTCTTTTTTCGGGTGTTCCTGCTACCCTTTCTTCGATTTCGAGAGGAAGCTTGGGCGATTCGCCAACACTGCAGGCCTATCCCTCCTGGAGTCACCATCGGGCGGGAACGAACGAGTACAACTGCTCGGAGATTGGACTGGTTTCGGTTTACCGGATACGCATTGATTCGTGCAACCGCCTGTGGGCGCTGGATGCTGGTGTATCGCGCTCGCTAGAAGACTTCGAAGTCACCTGTCCACCGAAGATATTGGTCTACGATCTGCACACCGATCAGGTCGTACGCCGGATCGACTTTCCTCCCGAAGTGATCCGCGGAGAATCGCTCTATACGAACATCGTCGTCGATGAGACCACCTCGCAACCGCAAAACAATTGTGACGACGTGTTCGTCTACATCACGGACACGGTAGCTCCGGGCATTGTCGTGTATGATAGTGCCAAGGATCTTACCTGGCGCCTGTCTCATCCGGCCATGTATCCCGATCCAGACTTTGCCGAGTCCAGCATCCTCGAACATCGTTTCACGCTGATGGATGGTGTGGTTGGGTTGGCCTTTGATCCCGAAACGGACACGCTGTACTTCCAACCGTTGGCCACGGATCGGTAAGATACCGAAATAACTCTTGCGATTTGTTCGTGAAATCGTCACGTGCATCCTTTCTTCTCCTGCCTTTTAGTTTGTTCTCTGTAAGCACATCTGCCTTACGAGGAGGTCCACTGCCCTTCGGTAAGGATCTACCGGTGAAACTCGTTGGTCGTAAATCGTCCCAAGGTATCGGGTTAGCGGTAGCACCACGTGGTGGAACAATATTTTATTCGCCGCTATCGGAAACGGCCGTCGCTTCCTGGAACCCCCGTACTAACGAGCATAGGTATGTCCCTTGGAAAAGATTCAAACATTTGCGACGACTAATTTCTCTTCATCTTTCGCTTGTCTCTCACTCCAGCATTCTGGCACAAGATCAAGAGAAGATTCAGTTTGCGGCTGATCTTCGAACACCGGATCGCGATGAAACTGCGCTGTATGTACTCACGTCCAAGTTCCATCGGTTCTTCCTGAAAAACCTCGATGCAAATGAGTTCAATACACGCATCCTGCGCATCGATGGAGTCATCCCACCATCCTCTGCTCCGCCCTCAGCAACACGCCAACGTTTTACATCAGGCCACATAAACTATGGTCCTCTTTCGGGCGCTTTTTACAAGCCTTCCCCGCCGACGGTCACCAGTCCCTATGATCCGTTGTCCAATCCTTTCCATCCTGCGAAGGTACCAGCCGTTGGTGCACCAACGGTAGGAGCCAAAACGTATGCCTCCTTCGTACAGAACTTTTACGGCAAACAACCGTTCAGCTACGAGTCCGTACCCATCATCGACAAGAGCAAACCGGTGAATCCTTTTTTCGTGTTGAACAGCGGCGAAAAGACTTTCCCACCGCCCCATGTGCCGAGACCACAGTTTGGACTGAACGGGGAAATATTCATACCGAAGGTCAACCAACACTTTAACGACTTTAACGGATTGCGGTACCCGAAAAGCATACGAGCAAACCTTACATCTTCGCCTTTCTCCTAAATTCCCACTGCATCCTGCATTTTGTAAAAAAAACATACACGAAGCTCCCCACATTTTTCTTATCACCTGCTAAACATATGTACATATCTTTTGCTTCGCTAAATCATTAATCACCATTTTCTCACCGCAATTGAGTACTTAGCTTCTGGCACGCATAGCACCAAGTCTACATTGCTTAGAAAGCGCACCTACTCGGTTACAGGAGCCCGCTGGCCAGTGCAGGCCATACGGCAAATCGTAACTCTTCCGGTTCCTTTTTTAAAACCTTTTCTCATCGCCACGGAGGGAAGGAAAGAAAGAACCCCGGAAGGTCACACATGTTTCGCTAATCATGAACCACAGTGTGGTTTGCAATCTCGATATTTATCTCATGCCCATTCGTGTCCATTCGAACCCAGGCCACCCCATTCATGCATTATTTCATTAGGAAAGCGAGAGAAGTTAAATGTCTGCCATAATCAGTTATTGCATTACGCATTTTTGTTTGCAGCAAAGTTGCAGTGTTTGCGCCCAATTTTTGCATTACAAAACTCGGTGTTCGAACCATCGATCACGTGTGTAAGATATGCATGTTAAGAACGCTTATCATGCTTAACGAAGTCACGCTGCGAGTCCGAGTGCAGCGAATACACGTACATTATCATACCAACTTCCTTGGCGACCGGATAATACTCAAAATACCATCTGTAATATAGTAAATCATTGCATAGTGTTCAAATAGTAGATATAGGAGAAATAAATGCTCACTTCCGTTTCACCATTTCGCCCAAACAGGCGGCAAATTGGTTGAATGGTACCCCCATCTAGAAGAATCACTCGTATGGACCATTCTTAAAATGTTTTGTTTCGTCGCAATATTGTGGAAATAAAACAGCTGGTGGTGTAATTTAAACACTCATTAGCATTTAACAAAGCGTAGCTTTTTAGTTCAAACTTTTAATTATCGTTCGTTGCTGTAAGCATGGCGTACTGCATCAATTTGTGCATTATAGTGAACCCGATTGCAGGCGTTCCGTAGCTAGGCTGCTGCTCATTGGTAACTGGCACTGGTTTGCCGGAATGGAACTTAACCGAAGCCATTCTGTTGCAACATCGACGACACAACAATCAGCGCAAAGGAGGAAACGATGAACAACGAGCCGGGGATCGCTGAGCGCACGTAGTAGTCCGGATCACGGCCATCGAATGCCAGTTTTACGGGATCGCTTTCCGAAACGGAGTCAAAGTTTAAACACCGATCAACCGCCATTTTCCACCGTCGGAACTTCATATCCCGTTCTGTGAAATAAAAAAGAGAACCGGGAGGGGTCATTTTCACGGAAAAAGGTAAACTGTCCTCACAGCAAGCTACTTACGACTAGAGTTGTATGCAGTGTTGAAGATATCGATCGGCGGAACGCAGTTGTGGCGAAACTGATCGATGGATAGTATTTCGGTCGCTAAGCCGGCAGCCAGCATAGCACCAAGGCATGCGGGAGTTGAGGTTTGAGGCCGCTCGATCGCGACACCATTCAAATCACACAGCAGCTGCACTAGGAATGGTTGTTCACTGAGATCACCACCGACAATCAATTTGGATAGCTTTGGCCAGGTAGGGCAGTCCTTCGCTAACGCTTCCAACACTTCACGCACCTGGTAACATATCGCTTCGTAAGCGGCAAGCAGTATCTGTTGCGACGTGGTTTGCAGCGTAATGCCAAACATCATCCCACGGGCTTTGTATCGCCAGTAAGGCGTGTAATATCCGCTGAATGCAGGTACAAAGATCACATCAAACCGGCTCTTCCTACCGACTACCGTTGGATCACTGTACGGTCCGGGCGAGCCGGTCGAACATATCGATGACATCATTTGTGTGGCCGATCCGTCTGGCAGGAGGCCAACTCCACTCGTCTGCATTGTGTCTACCACCGTCGGCGGCTCGAGTGCGAGCGTACGCTTCAGCCAATTGATTGACGATCCGGCGTGAGCAACGGCGCCTTCCAGGGCGTAAAACACTTCCCCATGCGCACCGAGCTGGTACGCCACCGTAGAGAGCAACCCATGATCCGAGTCAATGATTTCTTGGGCAGTATTGAAGAGTATGAATGTGCCTTCGTCCATCGTGCAATTGACCTGTCCCGCCTTGAGGCACATCTGTCCCAGTAGGGCTGCTTGCTGGTCTCCGAGGCACTGAAGAAATGGAAGGAATGGTTAACCGCCATCATTGCGCTTCACCGACCAGAAC
>NC_064877.1:49467500-49475000 GCF_943734665.1 Anopheles aquasalis
GCCTGGTGCAGCTGCTGATTTCGGTGCGAAAAACGCGGAACACCTCGACGATCGCGCCACGGTCTAGCCCAGCCCGCACGATGATCGTGATGGGATCCGGAGGCCACACAGCGGAAATGTTGCGCATCGTCGATCGGCTGGATTATGCGTGTTACACACCGCGGCAGTACATCGTTGCAAGCACGGACCAAACGAGTGTTGTGAAAGTTATCGAGAGCGAAATACGGAGAGAGCCAGACCCAGCGAATCAGGCGTACGAAATTATCACCATTCCGCGCAGCAGAGAAGTCCATCAGGGCTACCTATCGGCCGTAGCCACCACTACCATGGCGTTGATCCATAGCGTGCCGATCGTCCTGAAAAGTAGGCCGGAGCTTATACTCACGAACGGGCCGGGTACATGCATTCCCATCTGTATCGCCGCTTTCCTGGCGCGTCTTTTGTTTCTCAACACCAAATGTAGGATAGTGTTCATTGAGAGCTTCTGTCGAGTGCGCAGCCTGTCGCTGAGCGGGCGAATCCTATTGTTCATCGTGGACATGTTCGTTGTGCAGTGGCCAGAGCTTGCTCAACAAATTGCTACTTCTCGAGAGAACGTGCAATGCTTCGGACGTCTTTAGAATCTCTAACATGGCTTGGTGGATGGTTTCAATCGTATTTAGCGTTAAGCGACTTTTTGTAGAACTTTTTACTGCTTTTCTGTTAGTGGATCGAAGGCGATAAATCCGAACAGTGCATTTTGGTTCGCTGCTTAATTCGCCAATAAAAGAGGGAATTCCACTATTCACTGTATTGATGCATCTATTCTTCCATCAGATCCTCTCAGTATTATTTAGCACCATTTTCTTCATGAATAGATAGGCTTTCCAAGGGCATCATAGGTAGTCTTCATTTTCTCAAAAGCAAAAAACAAGTATAAAGCTGAAAGCAGAAAACAACCATTATCCATTATCCTGTGGCCAGCATTTTAGTGGACGATT
Organism: Anopheles aquasalis; assembly: GCF_943734665.1. Lineage (NCBI taxonomy): Eukaryota > Metazoa > Arthropoda > Insecta > Diptera > Culicidae > Anopheles > Anopheles aquasalis. The sequence goes on from NC_064877.1 coordinate 49,468,481, forward strand.
TTGGCAATACGTACTTGCAGCTTCCCACTCTTTCTGCGATAAAGTGCCCACCCTAAAGAATTGGTTGGCCGATAATTTCCTTTCATATTCCTCCGCATGCCGGTACTGGGTACCGTCTTTCCGTGGTCCCTCATTTTGGTGCATTCCTCGACCACCCGATTGGGGATACGTCTCAAGCGCCTGCATTCGTTCCAGCAGGAATTTCTTAGGTACCTTATAGTTATCGAATATTTCATCAAAGCGTTTCTTCTCCCTTAACCGCAGGCCATGTTTGAGGGCCAGCTTCTCGAAGGTTGGGAAATGGACCAAAAACTCGGGACAATTCACGACCTCGTCCAGTTGAAAGTTGTATTTGGCGCCAAACAGCGGAGGGTTGTTGGGGTCACAATGAAAAGTAATGTTGTAAATGTCGTTCCCGAACGAATCCGCCATCGCCAACCGCTGCCGCTTCATTATCTCGTTCGCATCGGGAATCGTGCCGATAAAGTAGAATCCTTCGTCTAAACATTCCGCCGCGTTCTTGAACATGCAGTCCGCCTGTTTGTAGGATTCAAACGAATAATGGAAGGCAAATTGGCAGCTGACCAGGTGCAGTTTCATCGAGGGGTCCTTGTACTTTGTGCGAAGCTGCTGCAGAGTTGCATCGGCGGCGAAGAATTCCACCTTCCGTCGCACGCCCTCTTTCTCCGGATTATTCGTCTGATTGTACCGGGATTCGCAGTGCTCCAAGCTGACCTGTGCGATATCTGTGCAAATCAGGTGCGTTGCTTTGGCGCTGATCCATTTCATAAGATCACCGCCTTTGCCGCAGCACATATCGAGGACTCGGTAGGGCGATCCCAGCGGGATTCGTTGCTTCACCAAATTACTGTACTCTTCGATGACCACACTCTTGATCCAGTTGTTAAAGTTCCGCAAATGGAATATGTTGGACTTTTTCCTCGCCGATAGTCCTCGATCCTCCAGTTTATTGTAGTGCGAGGCCACGATCTCACTGTGCGCTGCGCCCTGCTCGGGCAGCTCTTTGCTCTTTGGTTCGTTGCCTTCTGCCATCATTTCCGTGGCACTTTCACTACTATCTTCTAAATCGGAACCCATTGCAACGATCTGAACGGAACTATTCGCTAAAACAATCGCTTTTCCTCCTGGAAAACCTCTTTTTTCCTCCTTGTTCTCCGGTGCCAAGCGGCAGTTTGTGTTGCCAAATCACATTAGCCCCCCAGTTGACCGAGCGAACGAGTTTGCACCCGAAACAGTCGTTCAAACACCGAATTGGACTCCCATTCGGGTCACTTCAAGAAACAGTCTCTGGGTCACCCTGCGTGATTAAGGGTGTCATATACCCCGCAGACCAGCCAAACACACAACGGCGTTTGAGGTTGGAATCCCGTATCGAGTTGCCGCGTAAAAACACTCACAATTTTGCGATTTTTCTATTGTTTCATCAACACTCTGGTAGTTATTGTGTCCGTAAGTGAACTCTTTATGCGTCTGGTTTCCTAAAGATCCGCGCAAACCTACCCAAACACTCGCGTTCATTGCAGACCCAAGGGGGAAGCCGGTTGCAAGCGATCGAAAGAGAATCGGCGGAAATACATCGTGAAACTGCAGAAAAATGGACTTCAACGCTCTACTCCAGCAAGCACAGAAGCTGACCCACGAAACACAGGTTTCGGATGACTTGCCACGCGTGGAACGTACGTTGCCGCAAGTGCTGCAGGCAACGCAGGAGCTCCACTCTAGGGTTACTCAGACCGGAGCGCAGGATATGCAAGCGTAAGTTTCCTGGTGCCACTAGTTCAATGCCACGTTCGGGCTAAGTTGGTTTTTTTTTTTGGTTCCCTCCCAGGCACATCCTGCTAGGTTCCAACGGCATAGATCTTCCGAAGATTTCCCAAAAGTTAGAAACGCTCAGTTCACGCAAAACGTTTGAGCCGCTGGACCCGATAGCTACGACGGATGTGCAGAACTTTTTGCGGAATGAAAAGGAAAATGCGATACTGGCTGTAATCGAAGAAGTTCACAAAAATGTAACTATGCGTGTGGCATGCTTCGGCTAAATGCAATTGTCATATCAAGTGAATATGCATTTCTTGCCTTTTTTAGTCAAATCTGGCAGCAGAAGCCCAGAAATGGGACAACATGATGAACGACTGGAAGCTGGAAAAGGTCAAGTTAATGAACGCTTTGATTGGACCATCACAGAATTGGATTGATATCAGGAAGGTGCCCGAGCAGACCATTCTGAGCGAATCAACCTTCAATGGAAGATCCTCGTTAAACAGCCAGGAAATGGCCTACGCAGCGGAGGTACACGATTACAACAAGCTAGTGTGTGAGGGAGCTATGCGGCCGTCACTCGTTCAACGGTTTGCACAGGTCGCGGAAACATTCAATGATTCGGTATGTTGATGAAGCAAGAGGAGAATTGTGAAAAATGGCTAACAATTTATTTACGGGACAAACTTTACATTTTCAGCGGATTAACGATATCTGGGAAGTGATGAAGTACATGACGAATGTAACTCCGATTCCCAAGACACAAGATCCGATGAAGGTACGGTGTTCGCAGCTGTTGTTTATCGACCAAGCGAAGCGATATCTGGAGAACCGCTACAAGCTGTTTATGCAAACGGTTGTGTCGGATAATCTGCGTGAAGCAAGACGTGGTGGGGTTCCCAGTGTACTGAACCTCGTCGGCTCTTTCGTTGGAGTGAAGCTGAACAGCCCACAGGGAGTAAATTCGTCTTTCATGGGTCTTCAAGATGGCCATATCGACGGTAAACCTTTGTGGCCGATGGTGTATTACTGTCTTCGCTGTGGAGATAGTGCGTCAGCGTTGAAATGTTTGGAATTGGCCGGCCAAGGACACGAGGATTTGATTGCTGTTCTGCGAGAAAAGTGTCACAATCCCGCACAAAAGCTGAATCCAAGGTTGGAGCTTCAAATCCGCATGCAATACAAGCGTCAGATTCGCAATGCCACCGATCCCTACAAACGAGCTGTCTATTGTATAGTTGGATGCTGTGACATACAAGAACCGCATGCCGATATCGCCAAGACTTCCGACGATTTCCTGTGGATACAGCTATCCCTAATTCGCACGGAAGGTGACGATACATCGGAGCATCTGACTTGTTCCGGACTTCAAAGCATGATACTCGAACAGTATGGCGAGAAGCACTACAATGCGAACGAACAGCCTCATCTGTACTTTCAACTACTTGCCCTAACGGGTCAGTATGAGGCGGGAGTCGAATTTTTGTCTCGCTTCGACAAGTATCGTGTCCATGCGGTGCACATTGGGTTAGCATTGAACGAGCTGCATATGATTGGTGGTCCACGTAATCTGCAAGAGCCACTGCTGTCGGTGGATTTCGATGATCCGCAACCGATGCGAAGGTTGAATCTAGCTCGGCTTGTGATGCTGTATGTTAAGAAGTTCGAAGTGACCGATCCTTCTGAGGCCATGCACTACTTTTACTTTCTGCGCAATCTAAAGGACAGTGAAGGACGCAACTTGTTCCTCGTTAGCGTGGCGGATCTTGCCATCGAATGTCGCGATTTCGACCTGCTGTTTGGTCGCATCCAACGGGACGGAATTCGAACGCGGGGACTGATCGACCAGTTCGAGAGTGCTCAGATCGATGCGAGAACGGTCTGCGAGATGGTGGCAGAAAAGTTTGTTAAGAAAGGCATGCTCGAAGACGCCATCAAGATGTTCGATTTGGCCTCCCAGCATGAACAAACTCTGCGTTACATGTCAATTTTGCTTTCCCAAGTAGTTCATCACGATAACAAGGAAGGCTCGCTGCGAGACCGCGTGCAAAGAATGGCGAACGAGTTTGGCGGGCGGTACACAGGCGCCGAGAAAAATTGCGACTCACAAACTTGGTCAACTTTTACCTTGTTGAAGGAGTTGGCAACGTTCTTCGACTATTATCATGGGAAAAATTATCAATCAGCTATGGAGATTCTTGAACGCATCAAACTGGTACCTCTTCGAATGGCGGATCTGGACGCAACGGTCCACAACTTCAAGCGGTTATCGGGAGAAGTTTGCAAAGTTATTCCGGATCTGCTCCTCGCTACGATGGACATCGCTTTCACAAAGTATAAAGCAATGAAGGGAAAGGATGTATCGAAATTTGACGACCACGGGAAAAAGGATGTAAGTAGCAGTGAAAAGAAGGGACTAATCAGCCCTTTCGTATAAAAAGTAGGTTGGGTAAATGTAACTTTTTCTTCTTTATTCATTTACTTCTGCAGCATCTTAGCTACTTGCGGGAGCAAGCAAAAGCGCTCACAAATATGGCCGCAATGGTGCCGTATCGTATGCCAGGAGACACTAACAGTAGGCTTATTCAAACTGAAATTCTGATGCATTAGCTGCAGGCGAAGCACCGGTGTCCTATTGTGTATTGATGAAACATTCAAGTAATAAAATATGTTAAGTGTAAAGTACAAGTTCGAACCATTCGAAGCTCGGTAGTATCCATGTCTATTGAAAATCAGCCTCACAATTACTTCCCTTCTGCAAACCGGTTACACTAATTCCTTTGCTCAGATCGTCGTAGGCACCTTCCTTGTACGCCTTGTAGTCCAACACCATTTCTTTAAAGGCAAGAAAGTCAGTCAGAGTGTAAAGCAGCTCAAATATTTCCCCATCCAGTTGCGTCTTCTTGTTCTCCAATTCCAACGCAAACAGGTCCATATCGAAACAGGTCATCTTGGCATTCAGATGCTCAACGATGTTGGCTTCGATCATGTTGGTATATTTCTGGTAGATTTCAGTGTAGATTATCTTGTTTTCCTCTCCCGGTTCGAACTCATAGTAGTAACACTCCAGAAACTGATTGATCATGCTCTGCGAAAGGGAACTCGTTAGGGGTTCGCTAAGTATTTCGGGATACGCTGAATCTTACCTGAAACTGCTGCCCGATGACGACATCTTCAATGTGCCCTATTACCGTGTCGAAATATTCACTCGAGTTTTGGTGCTTGATAAAATTTTCTTCATAGTCCATTTTGTTCCTCAAGCGTCGTAAAAGTAGGAATAACACGTCGTTAGGCAAACATTGCCGCCTTGGTTACAGCTCAGCAACAGGTGGAAGAATTCAAACAAATCAAAACTCCCATCCACCTCCCCACCACCCCCGCCGATCATTTTTAAGTTTTCATCTGCGGAGCTGTAACAAATGTGGGAGCTGCGGAGCTGTGATTAGAAGCAAAGTTTGTAATTTGGAGCACTTAGTTTGTTATTGAATAACGTTAATTTTAAATTTATATTAACCTTGGATTCTCTATATTAACCTTGGTCCTTTATATTCACCTTGGGATTGACAGGTGTCAGGATTTGTTTTTGTTTTGGTTTCGTGTTTTCAAAAAAAAAATTAAAATCCCATTCAAGGATCTTCCAAGTCCTGTAAAATCATTTGGATGATCCTGTAACATCATCCGTTGTTATCCAGCAACTGGTTATCGTTCGTTGGTTATCGCAAGCTATGTACCCGGGGGACTGTGCTGTTCGTGGTTCTCTGTTCTAAACCGGTGTCGTGCATACGTGTTCTTCGGGCTAGCGCTGAAATGGCGTGGCTGAAACTAAACGATAGCCTAAACAAGGTGAAGGGATCAATTACCTCTTTCACGCAAGAAGTGTTTGCCGAAGGAATCGTAGACGAGGATGGCCAAGCCGACCAAAACCTTGCTGGAGAGCTCAACTTTGCTCGTGGCAAAATAGATGAACTGACCAACCTTTGCATGACGCAGGATCAAGAGGTAAACCAGCCTTCATGGAGTTCTCGACGATAGCATCATTGTTGATAGTTGGTTTTAAACCTGAGCATAAAACATGATTGACCAGCCACTCCTACAACACCTTCCAACATTCCAACAGCTTCAACAAATTGCGTCACATATGACCATCTGTTAAGCCAGCGCATGTGGCTCAAACCAGGGACTGCGGATCGATGTGCTGATACTTCCAGCTATTTGGTCAACTATAGAAGAGTCCATTTACAGATAATTACCCTTACCATCTCTTAGCGCAACCGTAGCAAGAACAGTGTTCAACAACGCAGGCAGAGTCCAGCATCATCGGCACTGTCGCCATCATTGTTGTACCTTAAACAATATTTCATAATGGTTTACCGGTGGTGCTTACACTTCCCAGCTCAAGGTTTATCGCTGCTCGGATATGACAAACGCGGCGTCGAATAATGTCGCTTACCTATGATTCCTATCCCGCCAGCTACTATGTATTGTTCCGATGCATACTCATTTGAGTTTGTCGGCGCTGTCTGGTACTGCCAACTCCAGTGCGGACAGTAAATAACCATCATATTGTAGCATCCGTCGCTGCCATCATTGCTGAACCTCCCGCGGGCCGCGGCGACGCGGTGGCGCATTTGTAGGCATCCAGGCGCACATGTGCCACCAACGGTTGCAATTACACGGCTCATGAAGCCCACAGTTTGCCCTTGCATCCGTTGCGCTTATGCCCGCTGAAAATCGGTTGTAA
>NC_064877.1:49485000-49520000 GCF_943734665.1 Anopheles aquasalis
GAGTTGTAAAGGTGGAGACGGTGTTTGAAGTTCACTGTAGTTCTTCCCCGAACGATCGGTTGGTTCTTTGGTCGTCGTCGTCATCGTCGTCGTCGTCGTCGCCGTTGTCGACTTATTGTTCTGTTTGCTTCTCTCCCGCTGAACATATCGCACCGATACAAACGTACGCATATCGCATTTACATGCCGTCGCTTTCTCGCTCCATCCGAACGAGGCGTAAGTCTCGTCTGTGGTGTCTCGTTTGCTCCTACTCTCCGTTCTGGGGACAGTTTGTATGGTAAAGCCCCCACGTGCATGGAAATCGCTATATATAACATGGCGCAGCGCGCGACGTGCTTTTAAGTACACTCTCAACCGTTTCATGTGCACAACATCGTCCGAACTTTTAAACCGTGCGTTCCGCCACTGTCCGGTGCACTTCCGAGAAAAGTTGGCGGTGCTTTAACGTAGTAGCCCCCTCCGGTAGTAGCCACCATGTGTCTTCTGAGGTTTGTTCTGAGCGGAATCTTACTTCTCGCGGATGTAATCATCGTCGATACCGAGAATCGTCGCTCTGCCAACGGATGATGGTGGTAGTGTTCTAGTTGCCGATGATACTATACCCCCTATCCTCCATTGCAGTGACGGTAATGACGTGTGACACCCAGTGCGAGTGTAGTGGCAATGTGACGACGGGGGTGGTTTTTTTTTTTTATTATCAGAACACACATGTGTACAGCCCCGCGCTGTGGTGAACAATTGTCAATTTGTCGAAGAGGAGGAACACAGAGGGAAGCGTATCATTAGTGCGCTGAAACCGGTACTTGGCCCCACAGGGTTTAACATTGAAGCACACACAACGATCTATGTACCCGAAACCCCTCGGATCCATGTGTGTTCGTATGCGACGAACGCGACGGGTTCACAATCGTATTGCTCGTATCGTCGCTCCCGCCTAAAAAGCTTACTAAGCACTTCGAGCCAGACAACGGCGCAGCTAGCCTGCTAGTAGCGGCACGAGCGTGCGCCTGGATGGATGGTGGTGTAGACGCACCCCAAAACGGATCCAAGTACCCTTGTCGGTCGACAGACAGCACCAGTTGTGTGTATTGTTCTTTAAGCTCAGAATGAAGTTGTTGATTTAAAGCAATTTTTGGTGCCGCTTTGGTGCGTTGTCGTCCCCCATTGACTATCACACTGGAGTGGGAAACCACGAAATCATCGCGCTCATCCATTCGAAGGTTGGAAGGTGTGGTTGATCGAATGACCGGAAGAGTGACGTGGTCCAAGTGGCAAGGGTTGCAAGATAAGACGCCCAGAAAATGGTTATCAAGAACGACATGGAACTAATGTGCAAACACAGTAAAGATAAGCAAACGAACGCTATGGTGGTAAAGCAATCGGTTGGTTCCGGTTGAAATCATGGGTCGCGTTAAATACCGCGCTGGCTCTCGACCTACAGCGTCAAAAGGTTGGGTCAATCGCGGATCGCGACCACGTTTCGGAACCCATATTGCACTGAACGGAACGAGGGGCTAGTGAATCACACAGCGGCCTGGGCTTGGTTGTCCAACGTCGGTGCCATGTGGACAGATCTTATCGCGGCCAGCCGTGGCATGATGGGATCCGGACCAACAGTTCCTAGCGGTAAAATCAGCAGCAGCAAGTAAGTAAACATTCATATCAATCACTATTTAGCAATGGTTGTTTGCGCGCAAATAGTTACAGAAGTTTTGCGCAAGCGCAATTCTCCTCGCCTCGCTTCGCTGGCGTTCCTTACACCAATAACCCCGACCACAATGCCACGTGGTCCATCCCAGCAACGATCAGTACACGGCTAGCATCCAGTAACACCGTTTCCGAGAAATCCTCTTGAAAGGACTCTTTTTGGCCGCGAAACGAGACGCGCACCGTTACGGCCGTTGCCATGGAGCTACTTCTTGCAGGGCGGAATTGTGGTTGCTGTGTTTGCTCGATTTGTATGAACAAATGGGCGCGCGGTCGCCCGGGTCATATCTTGCCTTCGTCAGCGTGACGTAATGAAAACGTGCCATCGCGGCATCGCGGCGTGATTATACTGTCGCTTCTAGAATGGCTGCGAGAAGTCTTTCCTGTTTGCGCAATCCATCCATGTTTGTCTCGGTGTTTTTAATGTGACGTTTTCTCGCGTTTCTTGCCGGCCATCTTTGTTCGCCTGGCCTTGTTACTACTCATCCGGTACATACCTTCTTTTTTTTTGTTATCAGTTTATTGCACGATCATGGTTATCTTGTGAGGGTTGGCAGCATAAAAATAACCATGTGAAATGAGTGATGAGTAATGAGCAAGTCACTGAAACACCAGCGAACCGAAGCCCCAACGTTTTTGTTGGTATTTCCATATCCTGATGGGAATCAGGCGGGCAAACATGTAGGTCGCGGGCCCAACAGTACAAGCAAGCGATGATTTACATGGGATGGCGTCTGATGGACGTCCTAAGAAATTCTATTAACGATTTCGGTTTAGACTTTGCCTGAGGCCAATTTGAACTAGCAAAGGGATCGAGAGTGGAGATTAGGCACGAAACTGCACCGAAGGAACACGGGAATCCATTTACACATATTCATCAGGATGGCGATCTTCAACACATAACACACGCATACACGCCCAGGTGGCAGTTCTGTTCACCGTTTTTGTTGGCCATCTTTGAACTCATATAGCGCGGTACTCCGTTTTTTCAATGACCCACGAAGGTGCGAGATTCTCTGTGTCGTCCGTCAGTGCCCGTTTGCGTGTCAGATGCAGCTAACATTTCGGTTGAATATTGAACAGACACAAACACCTTTGCAAACGGTGTCGGCGATCGACCGACAGTAGTAGTATCGACGCCTTGTTCTAATAGTGTTATGAATTATTTAAAATACGTTCAAATCGTCAGTAGCACCACATTCGGGATCTTCACCGCGCCCCTCTGTGGCTGTGTGTCATCATCATTCCATTCTGTCGTTTGTCGCTGTCGTGGTCGTCGTCGTCATCGTCGTCGACACGATCGCGGTGGTAAATGTATGTATGTTTATGAAAATTTATATAACCCGTACGAACTCGTGATGCATTCTAATTAACATGTACTCACTAAACAAAAACACAACGGCACCTTACCGTATACCCCAGTGCTGCCCGTGGTCCACATCCGACGAATTAGGTGTGTTGGCTGCTGCTACGGGGCAGACGTGCATAGTTCTTCCATCCACGCTCCAAGTTGCTTACCTTCCCGCGTATACGCTTCGCATATAAAAAAGGGAGCCCCTATGTGGTGTCGGGTTTAGCATACATTTGCACTTTCCTTCAACTGCTTCCTCCTGCTCCAAAACCGAACCGAATCGCGACCACAGAAGAGATCCCGCCGGTATGGGCAAAAGAAGTGAGAAGCCTCACCATTCTCCCGTTCTGACGCCATCGCGTCGCGCCAAGCCCAGGAGTGCTGAGCGCATCAAATGTGAAGCGTGCGCGGTGCGCTTTCCCCCTTCCTACCTCCCTTCCTCTCTCTCTCTCCCACACTCCCCGGGCACACCGGGAATATGTGGGTTAAGTAGCTTGGGCATATTCAGTAGCAGCGGCCACAGCAGCTTCAATTTTAGCCAGCTGCGTGACACAGTGCGCGACACTGGCAGACAGGCGAAAACATTTGGAATTCTAATTCCGCACCCTAACGCGCTCGGCTGATGCTGCGTCCATTGGCGTAACTCTCAATCGATCGATCGCCCATAGGCCTTTTGGATCGATCGGTTCTGTTAGCGTCCTGTGTATGAGCGATTCATCTTGCACCACACACCGCGTTTTTTTATAGTAATTTACACCTCCAAATATTCAGTAATTAGCTAGCTTGGGAGTAACGTTTATCGTTAGCGATGTTTAACGTCAGCACATTATTTAGCTGATTATTTCATGCAGCTGCATAATCGTACCGCTGACGGATTATGCAACGCATGATCGTGTCGCAAAATTATGTGCTGTCGATTCAATGGCCACCAGAGCGTCGGAATGGCCCTCCATGAATACGATTAGCATGCAGAAGCACTCGCGAGCACTGTTGTATCAAACCGACTGGATTGTGGACGCGCTTGGACAGCGAACTCGAAGATCAAACAAGCGACGATCATGGATGAGGATGTCGAAAAGAAACGTGTGTCACGGCACGCACTGCACCGATATCATCATCGGGTCTTTTCAGCAAGCAGCAGCAACAGAGAGCGAGAGAGGGAGACGAAGAACGTGGCCACTAACGGCAACAACGGACGGTGTAAAAGTGCAGTGTTGTATGTTGTCGCCATGGTCATTCGGAAGGGGCCATGATGATGATCAGCCAAAGCGCCGCACGCGGTATGTAAAGCTAAACCCAAGCCAAAACACTTTGCCCCTTAACCAACCGTCATGCAATGCGACATGGCGGCAAGTGCAGTGATTAAATAATGATGATGCGTTGTTTTTGTGTTTTAGTGTGGCTTCGTGAAGGTGCATTTCAAATGCGTGGTCGCGAAGAAGCCTTTAAATGTTTCTCAACTTCTCACATGTGTGTCCTGCTTCACCTGCTGGACACCGTTCAGTTTAGACATCATTGATCGTAAAATGATGACCTCCGCGTGCCATACTGAACATGCAGCCTGCACATGTGCCTGCGTTCCGTATCGAACAATCAAAGCACACACTATTCCAAGCACAGTTTTATGTTAGCTTGGGTTTTTTTTAAATTTATTTTTATTTAAAAAAATCTAATACTACTAATTTATGATGGGTTTATCGTTGAATCTATCTGACAGTTTAAAACTTTTTAAGTTTACAGTAGATGCGCCCATGCTCCATTCCATTTCCTTCTGTCTCACATCGCAAATGTTTTTGGAAAACAAAAGACTTCAACGCGCGTGATGAGAGGAAAAGCACTGGCTGCATCGTAAATCCGCGCAAATCTACACACAAACGCGTATGTAAATGTGAGAGGCAATCCGTACAATCAAATGAACGATTGTTGGCGGTGCTATTGGTTGTCTACCCACGTCACAGTCGTTTGTGGCTTCACACCACAGCACACCTGCTGGAACAACAACCAGCAATGGGGCGAGTGCTGATTAGCAGCATTTAACCTAACCGACCACGCTCGATGAATACTATTCGATGAAGAAGAAGAAGAAGTTGTTTCAATGATAAGTGGTTTGTCTGAGTGTGCGTAGGTAATATGCCGCTGTAATGCCATTGAGAGACATTAGAATGACCTACTGCACCATCGGTTGCCGTCGATGTGATGCGATGACCGCTCCAAGGTGCTTTGAGAATCGCGTACAAGTGGAGATAGGCAAGGGCAGGCAAAGAGCGTTGTGGCGAACAGCTATGAATAACCTAAACAGTCACGTTCTAATTTGCACCATCTTGACTCTCGTTCAGTCACATCACGGTGCACGATGCACGATGCACGTAGAGATGTACAGAATCCCGACAGGTTTTCGCAGAGTCTATCCCCCGTGGCCTATCTGACGTCAGCTGACGCCAATGGGTGGGCATTTGTGGCTTGTGTGACACATTGTGGGCTTTCCCAGCACTAAATCATCGATCGTTGGCCGGGAGTTGGATGCTTCTTCCTGGTATTATATTTACTAGAGAACATACTTTGCTGGATCTTTTCGCCATTTTCCTGAACGTACTTTAGCTTTTCAGACGTTTGCTACCGGCGAACACACTTTGGGAACACATTACTGCACGCCTGGAGGGGTGGAGTGTGTTAAATGGAAAAATTATGGACCCAAATGTGGATATCATAATGTAATTTCACAACCACACAGTCCATTGTTAGCAGCCACCGGGTCGTGGTTTGGCGTCTGTCCTTGGCGATCAGCAAATTAATCAGCACCACATCACTGGCCACGAGTCCAATCTCACTACCTACACCTACGTCCAGAATGTGGCAGCGGCCGACAAGTCACACACAATGTAGGTTTTCCTATTAGCTTCGGTAGAAACTTAGCACAACCATACCTGCCATGCGTACGAGTCACGTTTTGCCAAGGTCTCTCTCTCTGTCGGAGTAGCTGCTACTATTGCTTTTTTCTCGCGTAAGTTTATTATCTTACCGGCACACCGTTTGAATAGTACAATCAACAGTAGTATTCCCCCTAGCGTCTTGCGCCATCGTGCACGTGTTGCATAATCATGTTTCATCAACATTGAAGATCGCATCGCAATCATTGCCTAGATGCTTCCTTTTCTTACGATCCTGGATGGAAACAGAGCTGAATCGTTTTTCTATCGAATCCGATCCTAAGCAGAGGATCTTTGGAGGAATGTTTTCAGGTAAAGCATCATTGCGATCGATTGTCTATTGATTTATTGAACCAAAGCTAAAGAGACAGTAGAAATCATGTGTCAGCGCGTTGTAGATACGATACGAAAACCAATGCTATCCAAGTTCGTCAACCAAGCTGCGGGGATAGCTTCGGAATGACCCTGTATCAGATACCGTTCCACGATGGTCGTGCTTTGATCATTGGGGACACACTTGTTTAATTTTGCAATGAAGCTACCATTAATCACGCGCATGACATCCGCACATTCATCCACTCCCACCATCGGGCCATATCGTGCCGTCAGCATTGATTGGTGGCACGGAATCGTTGTTGTGTGCAGCGTGTCCTCGCTTTTTGTTTTTAGTTTCAGTAACATGCAATTTTGTGCACGAAGGGAGCCTGCACCGTAGTTCCGTTCCGACAAATCATAATCTGATGAGATCGTTCCACAATCGCACTGTTGTGCACTTCGTAACTACAGGGTACTGGCGATCGATCGTGGTGACATTCACCCGGGAAACGATCAAACGCACAGCGCAGCACCGATTGCGCAAGGGTTGACAGTCAGCGCTTGTCATGGGTTTGGTATAGCGTGCAAAGCGGTAAAGATGACGATGATGACACCGATGATGATGATGATGAAGCAATGACCGGAAGCTTCATGTAGCAATTCGTCGATAAGCCCGGCTATCGTTCTGTCGTGTTTCTGCCGGTCAATTTGCTAAGGGGAGTTGTTTTCGGGCTTGGCACGATGGTCCGTTGAGGTATCTCCTCGGGAAGGGGACACAATCAAACGATGCATCATCATGCTCATAATCGGAAGAGCTTGTGCAGAACCAGTAACAACCCCACCTTTTCATACTCTTTCCCTCGCTCTCTCTCCATCTTTTGCTGCAGGTTGAACAGACTGCCACGGTCACAACGACACTGGAGGACAGCTGGTTCTGGGATCCGGAAAACAATGTTTCATCGACTTCATCGTCCTCGAAAAAGGATGACAATGAGTCGCCCTCATCGGGAACCGAGCTGACAACGATACCCCTCGAGGCACCGGCCTCCGAGAGTGAAATCATTGAACGGTTGCGTCGTCAGCTGAACGAAACGGTTCAACAGCTGAAGAAACAGCAGCTGGAAAATGCCCTTCTTAACGAGCAGCTCGGCCAGGTGGGCCGAGAAAATCGTGAGCTCAATGAAAACATCGAAGAACTCGATCGGCAGCATGAGGTCGTGCTGGAAAATCTGGTCATTGGAAAGCGCGAACTTCAGGAAAAATGTGCCGCGCTTGAAGCGCAGGCAAAGCGCAGCGCCGAGGAATTGGCGGCGCAACTGGGCGAGTTGCAGGGCCGCTTCGAACGGTTAGAACAAAGCTACACGCAGTCGTGCCAGGAGAATGTGAAACTTCAAGCGGAAACGGAAAAACTTACCACGGAGCTGGAAAGAATTGTGTGCGAGAATGTCGAAGCGGTAGCTGCACTGAACGGTCAGCTTAGCGAGATGCGGCGCGAGCGGACAGAATTGAATGAATCGTACAAGACACTGCAAAACGAACATGAAGAACTGCGCCTTAAGGTTGTCGAGGAACCATTCGAAGCGGTGGCGAAGGTAGCCGAGGATGAGGAAGTCATTTTACTCCGTACGACAATAGACGACTTAACGCAAAGACTAGAGGACGCGTGCAGTGAGCGTGATAATTTACAGAAACTTACCGCCGAGTTGGACCGTTCGGACCATATAGGACGGCTCGAGCGAGACATCGGTGAGCTGCAGAACGAGCTGCGCAGTGTTATTATCGATAATTCTGTTCAACTAGAGGCCAAGGAGAAAGAGTACGATGAAAAGTTGGCCGCGGTCCGACAGGAAAATCAAACTCTTCGTGAGTCGATCATCACCACCGAGAGTCGAGCGGCAGGTGCAGAGTCCGATGCCAGGTTGGATGAACTGGTGCGCAAGCTATTCGACCTGGACCTAACGCAGTTCGATGAACTGGAGGAACGGCTGCATACGCTGAAGGACGCCGACGCCAAGCTGCTCGCACTGGAGAAGAAGTTGATCGATTCAAGTAAGGAAATCAATTTTCTGAAATCGGAAAACTCACGCATCCAGCACGACAAGGACACGCTCAACGCGGACCTGATGCAGTACGAAAAAGAGTGTTCCAGTTTGATGAAAAACAACGACCATCTTATAGCGGAAATTGAAAATCTAAAGTGCAATAAACTGGAAACTATTAACGAGAACGCCGAGGATAGTATCGTCGTGTTGGAGAAGCAGCTGGAGGATTCTCACAAAATCAATCGCAGCCTGGAGGAAGAGTATCGCGAGATCAATTGTAAGCTGGAGGAAGTGCTGGAAGAGAAGGAAGAATTACTGACGAAGGTCGCGTTGCTAGAAAGTAACCAGAGTGAGCAGAAGCTACATTCCCGCGAACTGGAACAGACACTTTCCATCGCACGCGCTGATAAGGACACTCTTGAGAGGCAACTGGAAGATGCTCGACTATCCGAACGTCAGCGGACGGAGGAACTGAGTGCCGAATTGGAAAGTGTACGTGCACAGTTAACAACCATCAATGAAGATCACGCTTCCCTGGTACATAAACTGCAACAGTTACAGCAAAGCTCTACTGATAACTTGCACACCTGGGAGAGCAAGATGGAGGCGCTGCAAGCGGAGCTAAAAGCGAAAGAAATCGAACTGGAACAAGTACGCGAATCCACAGTATCCTCACAACATTCAGATACGGAGCTAGAGGAAGTGCGTAACCGCCTGCACTCCGAGCTGACTGCCGCCCAAGAACAGTATCAAGCGGAGCTCGGGAAACAGAAGCAAACGATCGACAGCCTTGCCCAGCAGAAGGCGGACCTTGTGCAGCTGGTCACGACTAAGCATAACGAAAGCGTACAGTACCATGCAGAAATACAGCGACTGAACCAGCTGCTCAACGAGCACAACGAACAAGCTTCACAGCCTTGCAGCGAGTGTGTTTCGCTGCGCGAGAAGGTACAGGACTACGAGCGACTCTCGGATCAAATACAGTTCTTACGGGAAAAGTCCGACATACTGACCACCAATCTGATGACGGAGCAAACGAACCAGCGAGTGGCACTGCAGGAAAAGCAAGAGCTGCTAGAGCAAAAGAATAGCTTGCAGCGTGATCTGGACCGGTTACGGCAGCATCTGATGGAAATTGAGGAAGCTCACACTCAGGAAACGGTGGAGCTGCAGCAGCGCTACGACGAAACCCGTGGCAAGCTGGCCTCACTCGAGGAGGAGGTGAAAAAGTCTACCAACGCTCTCACGTCCGCCAGTATCCGGGCGAATCAACAGGCGGAAACATTGCAAACCCAGTACCAGCTGCTGCTGCAGCAGCGTGATGAACTGAACGCCAAGCTAAGCAGCGCGGACGATCGTGATCAGAAGAACCAGGCCTCATTGACAAATCTGCAGTGTGCACTAGAACAGTTCCAGATGAGTAAGTAGCCCAGGGGCACCCGGGGCACCCGGGGAAAGCCCCACGTGTGCACTGTCATAATTTTGCGCCTTCCCATTCCCAGACAAAGAACGTGACATCGAGCTGGCAACGGTGAACATTCGTAAAGATCTCGAGCGGGCTCGATCTCGTGAGGAACAACTGAGAGGAGATCTGAAGGTTCTGCAGCAGCAGCTAAACGACGCCAAAAACGGACTCCTAGCGGCTGCTCGCATATCGGATCAGCTGGAAATATCACAAGTGACAGTGGCTTCGCTAAAAACAGAACGTAAGTCATCACCAACGTTGGCCTCAGTTGGACCATCGAAACAGGCTGCTAGTAACATTCACTATCGCCTGCTCGCACGTACCTCGACTTTTCGAAACGAAAGTTTTGTGTTCATTAACATCAATAACAATGGTTAATCCGTTAAATCCTTCCGATTTGAAGCAAATTCTTTGTTGGGGGCTCATGTCAGTGTGATGGCTTCATCCATTCTCCATTCAAGTTACATGGAAAGCTAAGCAAAACTCACAAACATGGCGCTATAATGGTGATTGTAATCGACACATGATAGTTAACTCATAGCACCTTAACCCCCGGACACAGAAAAAGGATAATCCACTTGTTACAATATTCCATGTTCGAGTGCATAAAGGTAAAGTGTTTTACCAAAACCCGCTAACAACAACATAAACCATTCTCTAGACAATCGTTATCACCCCATCTCAAACAGTGCGTGTGCGTGTTTTTTCCGTGACTCAAGCGCCATTAAATAGCCAAATTGAAGCAGCTCAAATCAAGTACACTAGCCCATGGTGACTCTTCAGTTAATATTCGGCAGTTCTTGCATGTTTTCCGGAATACCGGACAAAAAGCATCAAAAAATGTATGGAAACAAGCTATGAACGTTAGAGCAGCACTACTACTACTACTACTTCTTCTTCTTTACACACATACACACAAACACCAACACGCGTTCGACTGAAAGGTAAATATCAGCTGGTAATTCTAGGCTATCTAAACTTCGTGCACCCCGGAATTTCAGCTGATATCCACTTTTCCGTTGATAATTTGGCAAAAAAAAAGATAGGATTATTTGACTAGCTGGAAGAAAGAGTGGCTGAAGTACGGATTAAAATAAGCTCCGTTCCGTTCCGTTCCGTTCCTGTCGACCGCCATGGCTCTATCCGAGAGAGGTTTACACTCTAGCACCGAAACAACACCCGAAACCACCCACCATCCGCCTATCATATGACGTGGCCAAGGAGAACATGTCCACGGTGAACAAAGCCAAAAGACAAAGGAAGTGGCAACTTCAGCAGAGCACCCCTGGTCGCGAACAGTGAATACATCTCATCAATCTCCAACTCATCCACGTGCACGTCCCCCTCCCAATGTAACACAAAAAGCACCTAAACCCGAGTTCTTATGCACCACCGAGTACGTCGCGTAGAGTGGTTGGTTGAAATTGGTTTGAAATTGTTGTCCGCGGCTTAAAACAAGCGTTTTTGCGACGACACGATGTAAATCGTAAGAAGGGTTGGTAGTGGGATCTTTCATCTTTGTAAGTATAATCATATCTATGTTGTAAGTGCTTTTGCTTTCATTATGTCGCACCTTGCTCAAGGTACACTACTCCGTATGCACGCGCTAGAGAGTGCATTTAGCACGGGAACAGTTCGGTTACTGCGGTAGCGTTCACCCTTCACTGCATATGGCACTTGCGCATGATTAACAGCATTGGACCACTTGCTTCTCACTTGCAAATCCATCTAAATCCTATCGAAACCTAGATGTACCGACCGTTACGAGATGATGATAATCGTTATATAAGGATATTCGATCCTCATTCGATTGAATTCTCTAAATATATCCTTTTTATACTGAACGATATAACAAAGATCGCAACCGCAATCTACCCTGAGCCCCAGAGATTGACCCACTATTACCGCAAAAGCAATACCACACAACCCATTGGCATGATTTGGTGGCAATCTCAAATTGTAACAGTGTGTCACTGTTAAACGAGTGGCCGGCATCGGTCCGGACTCACTGAAAACACACGTTACAGATTGGGATTACCCTGAGCATGCTATAAGCAACACACAACGCTGAATACCATCTTCGTTTCTTTTTCTCTTATTTTTTTGCTGCTTATTGTCCATCGCCCAGACCCGTGTCCATGTTTGTGATATCTGTTAGAATAAGCATGTGTTAGCTCTTGTTTTAGTTTCTTTTATAGTCGTGATAGCCCAATTAATGCTTGTTCCTATCTGCTCGATGCGAAACATTAAAAAAAAACAACATGTTCGCTGCGTCCTGTGTTTTGCGTCGTGCATTGTCGTGCACGTATATGTTGCACTCATATTGATCATTTTGTTCGTGTACTTCCTATCTATTGCTTCTTCATTGTTATTTGGATGTTTTTTTCTTTTCAAATCGGTATTGCTTGACCCCCTCACCATTGACCATTGACCGCAGTGCAGTGTAGTGTTTCTGTGAAATGAAAGCTCAGCAAAATCCCTTGACCCTCAATTACTGCAGTAGCTCTCTCTCTCTCTTACTATTTCTCTCAATACTTCATCTGCAATCGTCAGTGATAATACACTAGTACGTGACAATACGTTCTTTTGCATGTGAACGTTTTCTGTTGAAAGGATATTCGCATGGAGCATACGTTAAGTCACGGCCGGGGTGAGTATTACATCAGGTACTGGTGTGCTTTACATGGGACTTTTACCAGGACCCTCACCAACTATCAGTACTTATGTCATACTCTCTTCGTCAGTGGCCTAATTCACATTATCTTGCCGTTGGTCGCATGATCCAAAGCCCGAACAAAGAAAAAACCGAAGAATCGTGTGTATGTGTGTCTGTGTAAGATGAAGAGAGAGGCAGAGGGGAAGAGTGACAGATAATACCACCAGGAACTAGTGCGCTACTATAAGCGAGTGTATGAATAATTGATTCTGATGTCATTCAATCCTTTACTTTTACTATTTTTCATAATAGAATCCCGTACTAAATACTAACGCTACGATCGATCGCTTTCAATCTTCTATCATTCCATGCCTACTAGTGGCCAAGCGTGACGAAAAGTATGCTGCGCTCGAGCATCGGCTCCAGGAAACGGAAGCCAGCCAGGCGGACAAGGTGGAGAAGATGTTAGTGAAAAATCTGGTCATCGGTTACGTCGTTGCACCGAATGCGTCCGATAAGCAGCAGATCATGAAACTCATCTCAACCGTCCTGACCATGGATCAAGCGGAATGCATCAAAGTAGGCCTGAATCGAAGTCAGGGTGGCGGTGGCAGCGGATGGTTTAACAGCATCCTTGGACATGCCAGCGGTCCCGAAGGAAGTGGTGGTGCGTGCATCGTTCATACATCGGATACAATCTCCGATTGTTTAATTCACTTATTTAATGCTGCTTTACTTCATACACTTTGTGCAGGGAACTACAATAAGGAATCGCTTACCGAGGCATTCGTCAAGTTTCTAGAGAAAGAGTCTGCGCCACGAGCCACAGACAGCTCGAGTCTTTTAAATATCGTTGCACCTGTTGTTGGAAGTCAACATGTGGCGCAAGCGACGACACCAGTATCCTCGACCACCACCACCACCACCACCGGTGCACCGGCGAGCAGTGGCGGGAATGTGGCTACCGAGATAAAACCTATACTGCTCCCCGAAGCGATGCTGCAACAAACCACCTTTCAACCCGCGCGAAGTTCCAGCTCAATTCTGAAAGATATACTGAGCGCTTGATACAACGAATCGCCGTTCTTTCAGAACCACTATTAAGGGCAAGTGTACATGTCTTTGTAACCATATTGTCGGCGCTAAACGGGATGGTGTAATCGATATCCTTGGTTAAACTGCCGCATGCAGTCATAATTTTTAATCGTTGCAGTTGGCTACTGAATATAATGGAAAATAAATCTTATATCCAAATCTACTTCACCGTTAACAGTGTATGTTTTTTTTTAAGTGCAGTGCAAGTATATTGGATTCTTTGATGACAGCATTGTTTTTTCTTGCATTTAATCATTTCAATCGCCTTATTATTATCGCAATACAAAAACAAATGAATGTTTTTATATAGTATCACTTTATTATGGTCTACTGTGCCCATCTATCAGTTCTCTAAACCGGACATATCAAATATATAACAGTTCTATAATGCTCATCGCGATTTCAGCACTTCCTTTAGCAGTTCCACTGCCCTTGCCATGTCAATCTTTTGTTCGCTGGCCTTCGCCACCTCACCGGCCAACGCATACAGCATTTTGACCTTTCCTTTGCGATATTTTTCCACCAGCTGTGGATTCGCATCAATGGCTTGGCGAAGGTACTGCTGAATTTGTGACTCTTCCGTAATGAGAAACCAGTTCTTTGATGTTACAATCGCTTCTGGGCATATTTGCGATGCTTCTCCATCTGTTGTCTCCACCAGTTCCTGCAGTACTGCCCGCGCGTAGTGCACGTTCAGTCGGTTTTGCTGCAATAGATCGACAATCCTGGCCAGCTGCGAGGACGTGATCTCACACGAAGCGGGATCCATTTTGTTGCGATTCAAAATGGTAATATAGTCGTTGATAAGGAAATTGGCCACCAACTTGGACGGTAGCCTGCTACCATTCGCTTCGATGATGCTGCGAAAGTGGCCGTAAAGGTTCGAGTCGTTCTTTGAGGAAAAGAAAGAAAAGCATTATCTAATAATCCTGTATCCTGTCTTCTTCATAACTAGTACTTACAACAAGCGTCATGGCGATTATCGGTGCAAGATGGTATTCCGCAGTCATTCTTTGGCGTGTTTCTTCGGGTAGTTCTGGGAGTAAATGTCTCATTTTGGGAACATCAATCACATCGCCCTGTTCCTGGTCAGGTTTAGTGGAGTCTTCGTTGATTTTTAGGTGTAACGGGGGTAGATTGGGTTCCGGCATAAACCGATAATCCTGCACTACCTCCTTGTCCCTCATGGGCACAGTAACACGCGCAGCAGCATCCCATGCTCGCGTTTCATTGTTAATAGTTCCTCCATTGTTTAAAATACCAATTTGACGATTTATTTCGTAATCCACCGCTTGTGCAACAGCTCGCACTGAACCAATGTTTTTGACTTCAGTTCTCGTCCCGAGTGCGGTGTTTTCCTCATGTATTGATATATTTGCGTCTACACGTAATGCACCCTCTAGAAGAAAATGTGTAACATTGAAACAAAAAACATCTGTAATGCATCTAATTTAACGCCGAAAGCATCAATTACGAAAAATATCGGCAATTCATTAAAAAAGAATACACCTCTTCCGTGACAGTGCCCGAGGAGACACTGCCGTGACCAGGATTCGAACCTGGGTTACTACGGCCACAACGTAGGGTCCTAACCACTAGACGATCACGGCTATCGAGGCTTCGTGTTTGCAATCCATCGGGCCATGTGTAAAAAAAATCTATTATTAGTCACGTTCTATTTTCACTTAATCCAAGTTAATTCATTTAAAACCATGGTGGACAGCACGAGCCACTAGGCTCCCCAGGGACATAAATATGTAGTCCCCGAAATAACTGAACTATTCGATCGAACAGCTTGTTGGAGGAATTAAATCTGAACGAAAAATTAATTTTAGGAATTCGTTCTAACAGTTAGTAAGTACAAATTTCATCTACATATTGGGTTTTCCTAATAATAAAATTAATCAAAAAGGCTTGTGCGACTTTCTTGGGAATCTACCAAATAGTTTAACCTGGCCACTACTCATTTACAGTAACCAAATCTTGCACTTAAGATTTTTAAGGAAAACCTTGGAACTTTTTTAAAAACAAAGCTTCAATAAACACAAAAACAAAAAGTTCCGTGCGTCGGCCGGGAATCGAACCCGGATCAACTGCTTGGAAGGCAACTATGCTGACCATTACACCACCGACGCACACATCTCTCCCACCATTCCAAACACAAGATAACTCCTCACTTACCTTCCATCCGACACGAACAGCTGTTCAATCGAGTCAATATCAAAATCAATTCCTTCACTAAAGCCGCCGCTTCCTCGCCAGTTTCCAAATCCGGTTCGAAAACCACCTCCATGAGGGGTACACCGGCTCGGTTAAGGTCCACTAAACTTTTCCTCTCGACGGGATCGTGCAGTGACTTTCCGGAATCTTGCTCCAGTTGCAGCTGGTGGATTCGGGCCGTCTTGTAGTATGGACTTTTACTAACGCCTGGCACGAACACGGGAAACATGAGCGATCCTCTGCGGGCAAGCGGGGCTCGTTGCTGAGTAATTTGGTAGCCGGCTGGCAGATCGGCGTAGAAATAATGCTTGCGGTCAAACATCGAAACTGCGTTCAGTTCACACCCTAACGCAAGGGCCGTCTGGACTCCCAACTCCACGGCACTTCGGTTAAGCACCGGCAATGTTCCGGGAATCGAGGCATCGAACAAGGACACGCACGAGTTCACCGGTGCACCGAACTCGGATCCTGCACCGGAGAACAGTTTTGTTTTGGTGCTGATTTGTGCGTGCACCTCCAGTCCAACGACACTTTTCCATTTTATGCTAAAACGATGGTTGCTAAAGTTAAGTTCTCGGTTCAGCTCGTAGTAAAATGCATATTTACCTCGCTTTTTTGGTCGCTGCCGCCGCAAATCGTCTGCAAAAACGGGTGGACATTTTTTGTTTTGTTTTTCGATGATTGTTTTTGCTGCATGGACTTGTTTTTGGCTGCATGGTCAAGCCGGTCCGCGCTGATTCCTGGAACGGTTCTTGATCGCGCTGGTAAAAAGTGGAAAAATTGGCGGAAAAGTGTTTTGTGAAAGAACAATAAGAAACTTCTTACGATCATTGAACTCAGTGAAGTACAATCAGTTAGTTATAGAGTGGTTCCTGTGCGTTTCACGCTTCTACCGCCGCTTTTCAAATACCGGGATGAGGTGAGTTTCCGGTGAATTTTTAAAAACAGAAAACAATGGAGTATTGGGATTACGATGGATTTTTTACCCTACAACGTTCAATTGTTGCAACTAACCGTAAGTCAGTGGCATAAAAGGTATAGTTTGTAAAACATTCATTTATTTAGATTTTACAAAAGATGATCGCGCTTTTGTTTTGAACCTCGTCGCCAACGGCTACCGCTTTCCAGAAATTACAGGGCCGGACGAACGAACAAGACCACTCGATCACATTTACGTGCAAAGATTCTTCATTTTTTTAAGAAATACTATGCCATTTTGGTGATTTTGTTCATGTCGTTTCGGCGGGTCCGTTTAAATGGTTCCATTCGGAAGCGGCCACGTTATTGAACAGAAATTATAAAAAGAAAACCCATATTCGCTGTGGTCGTCGGATCTTAATTCTATTTTCGTTAAGTAAGCATCCCATATTGTCTAGTGGTTAGGATATCCGGCTCTCACCCGGAAGGCCCGGGTTCGATTCCCGGTATGGGAAGAGATGTTTTTGTTTCTCAGTTCCCTTTGCCTTTTTATTTTACTCACATCTGCAACGATTATCTATTAAAAACGTAAATAGGGTGGGGATGGAAATTTCATGATTTTGCATGAATTCAAACTATCCCAGCACCCTCTGTTACCACAGATTTATCACCAAAATGTGAATTTCAACGCTTTCTTGCGGGAGAAAGGTAAAGGGTGTTCGAGCACTGGATAGTGGGATTTTTTGGCCAGCAATCCGTTGCTCGAAGGAGGTAGAAGTGGGTAATGAGGGGGGGGGGGGAAGGGAGGTTTTGTCAGTAAAGTAAACAACCGCTGAAAACTCCAAAAAGATATCCAGGAAGTCCGGGATTCAGGAATTTTACTTCGCTGGGACGGTTTTCGGTTCGACTATCGCCGCTTCATGTGAATGGATTTAACGATTTACAGCGATGTGTAAGTTCCGTGGTGACCCCGGTGCTTCGGGATAATTTGAATTCAGACGAGTTTCCCCATTTTTCCGCCAACTTGCAGCCCCAACGAACTGCCTGGCACTTATTGCCGCTTCTGTTTCCGTGAGACCAGTTTGGTGCCTCTGTTCCACCCGACCACCAGCGAACCGCTTAACTTGGAGCTAATAACGATCATCACCGATTGCACCGGTATTCTGTTACGGCCGGAAGCGGATTTTCCATCGGCGGTTTGTCAGAGCTGCTTGCAGCTCATGCAAGAGTTTCGAGGTTTCCGCAGGCGTGCCAGGGAGTATGACAAGATCATACGGGCGAAGGTGCTGCCCCGGATTGAACCAGAGGTGATCATCGTGAAACAAGAAGAGCTAGACCACGATCACGAAGAGTTTGTCTGCGAGCCTGACCATGAGAGTACCGGGAGCAGTACCTTGACGGCCGACGAATCTCACGAGGAACAATTGGACTTTTTAGGCCGGTTGCAACAGCTACACCAACAGCATCAGTTGTCACAGAGCCTAGAGCAGCAGGAGGAGGATCGGAGGCGGCAAGCCCTGACGGAACAACAGGAACCGATGCCGGAAGAGCCGAAATTCAGTATGAGTGCCATTTTCAATGCACAGGCCGCGGTGGCCGCTGTGGCTGCAGCTGCGGCAGCAGCATCTGGAACGCCGGCCAGCACACACAAGCGCGGCCTATCACGGCGGTTGCCGACGATCGGATCATCGGTTAGCCAAGCTCAGGAGGAAAATAGGTGTATGGTTTGCGGTGAAAAGTTCCGATCGCGCGACATATGGATGGCACATCTAACGGTGCACGCAGTCGAGCGACCTTTCCAGTGTCACATCTGTCTGGCGCAGTTCAAAACCAAATATGTACAGCAAAACCACATACGGACGGTTCACGAGAATGTGCGGAGCTATAGATGCCCGACCTGCACCGAGCCGAGCCGAATGTTCAAAAGCAAGCGCACGCTCGAGGACCACATGCGCTACCACACGGGCGAGCGCCCGTTCGTTTGCAGTATCTGCAAGATGAGCTTTTCGTCCGGTAGCGTGCACCGCAATCACATGTACCGGGTGCATCGGGAGATGCGCAAAAAGGACCGCCGGTGTAGCTACTGTAGCAAGGTATTTGATCGCATTCTCGATCTCAAGCGCCACCAGACGAGCTACTGTGAAAAGATTATCAGCCACGAAATGGTCCAGCGATTGTAGATGACGAGGTCAGGGCACGGTTCCGCATGGAGGCAGCTTATAGAGCACCTTAGAGAGAGAGAGAGAGAGAGAGAGAGAGAGAGAGAGAGAGAGAGAGAGAGAGAGAGCGTACTGTACGGTGCTTTAACATTATCCAATCGTTTAGGTTGAGTGTAAATGTATTAATTGTATTTTCGTTGGTCCCAACGCTTCGCACTCGAACGCTGGTCGTTGTATATAGCCCCAAAAGTGAAGTAAAAAACAACCAAAAACATGGCCTGCTGTTTTCATTCACTTTTTGGTTCGGTGTTCATTTCGCCTTCGGACTGCGCCTACGTGGTGTCCAAAGCATTGTCCGGTTCTATCGCCGGTTTCATCGATCTGCCGATGCGCGAACTGCGCAGCATTATGTTCCGTGCGTCCGTGCAGCAAGTGCAGTGACCCTTCGGGGCAAGATAAGTTACATGATGGACGGACACCGCACATGACAGGTCCCCTCGGTGCTGGGGGCTGTAGCAACTACAGCATGGATTTCTTTCCGGCGCCTGATCACGGCAATCACTATACCAAAGAAAATAAAATTACACACAGCTCCTCTCGCATGACTGCTCTTTACTCTTATCACTCAGTGATATTGGTTGTTTTCAACCGTTGCGATTTGTACATGTAAACTCATTGCTTCTTACTTTACGTAGACGATTGCACCATTCTGCACCGTGTCCAGAAAGGTGGAATCAAGTGAAATGTGATTTTCGCAGAGACCGCAGAAGACCGCGGTTGCCATAGTTTCTCGCCCTTCATTCGGTTACCATTGCTAGGCAATGGGATCGAATGGGAAACTGTCGTCAAACTACTATTCTACATTTCTTCCGTTTTCTCGTGAAAGTCATCGATAGATAAATCGCCTGATATCGCACTAATCGATCCAGCTTTTACCTAACCCTAGATTCATCGCACAACAGTACTATTCTTTGGCCAAGATTGGGCCCTAATCTTCGCCTGTAGGGGCCCGGTTGCTCGTGTGCATTATCGTTGAACGACCGATTTCCTCCGAGCCACCAGCGCTCCCTGCCCTATGCCGTTTTGGGATCAAAGTCTATTAATTCTCTCTCCATGATGAGCACTGTAGTTCATCCCTCTGCCGCCGCATTTCATCACCACCCTTGCCATGTGTATGCATCCGTGTGCGCCATGTGTGTGCTGGCGCAGTGCACGTCGACGGCAGCAGAGGTTCCGGTTCGCTTAGCGATGCCCTGCATCGATATCGATTGTTTATTTTCACTTGATCCCACTGCTGCCCGGGGCGTGATCAATCGGTCTCAGCCTACTACCCGCTGGCAACAGTATGGCAGTCCACGTGCCCATCACACCGTGATCGATCGATGCTCACTTCGATGCAACGGCGAGTCCAAAACTCCAATCCAAGTAGCCTATCCCGGCATGAGGCCCCTCACACCGTTACCCTTTCAATCACACGTACACTCGCAACTCATACACCGATACACCCGCACACCTGGGCGCCAATGCACGCCCACACTCATGATCATGTCTCACTGGACCGGGGCGGCCATAGCAGCGGCGGCGGGTACGGGCGTTCTCGAAGTTTGCCGTTTGTGGAGGAAGCGTTTGATGCAATTGAAGGGCAACTGAAAGTGATAGTAGGCACAGTACGGTAGCGGATCCCAGTAGACGAAGAGAGCTTCCCGCTGATCGATGACGGTCCCGATGAGCTGCTGTACGGCATCGACACTCGGTTGCCGCAGCGCGTTCATCACCGTTTCGTGGATCCAGTAGCTCCCCCCCTTCTGCACCAACGGGCCCGAGTTCTGGCGGCTAAAGTGAGGGCAGGGTTTGCAGAGTACCCGCGAATGGACACCGGTGTAGCAGATGTACGGTAGCGACACACCAACCCGTATACCGAGGGGTAAAATCTGGCCACTGCACTGACACTTCACCAGCCGGAAGCTTATGTGCCCGTTGATCGGTCGCTGAAGCCGGATGCGGCGGAAGAACTCGCCGAGCCACTGCTCGATGGCAGCGTTCTCCTCCGGGACGAGACTGCGCGTGTCGTTCTGAATGGCGCAGGTCACGTTGGCAATCACGGTCGAATCCTTCACCGTAGTACAGGTGACGTAGTGTGAACCGACCACGTCCCTTATCACGACCCACTTCTGTGCTTCGCTCACCTCGTAGCCAAGCTTCAGGTCACGCCGGTTCGCTGGCAGCACGTACTTGCTACGCTCCATCAGGCCCAGCATTCCGGACGCAATCATAACGTTCCGAAATCCGGACAACCAACCACTGTCGTACAGTCGGTTCAGTTCTTCCTTGGACGCCACGATCTGATGCGGTGGCAGGGGGATTTCATTCGCGTCGCACTTGCGCATCACCTGCAGAATGTCATCCAGCACGGACGTCTCCTGTGCTCCCGGTATGAAGCTGGAGCAACCGCGCAACTCCAGGTGCGGTTTTGCCAGCGCATCGTAGTGTGCCGGGCTGGTGGCACAGACCGGAATGTAGTGAGTCGGTTGTTCCTTCTCGACGATCTCACACAGTGCGGCAATGTATTCGTTGGCCGCTTCCGGTGTTGGCCGCTGGATGGTATAGAACTTGCTGACCGCGGTCGAGAAGCGGGCCAGCGCAAACAGTCCCTCGAACTCGAACACTACCACCCGGGCACCGGATTTGTAGAAGTTGCGTGCCAAGTGGAGCGTCTGGATGGTGCTACCGCAGCTGAGCAGAATGGTACGTTTCCTGCGGTTTCGCTCGTTGGCCGGTGTGTGCAGTGATACCAGGACCCACTTTAGACCGGCCAGTGGCCATGTTACGAGCTTCCAGAACATCCAAAGGCACGCCGATAGCCAGAAGGCTGGCGTGGCCATCAGGAACGGTTTCCAGGCGAGCTGCATGCAAAAACCCAGCAGGCGCTGAGCAATGGTTATCAGCAGCAGTGGCCACCACAGTACCAGTCGCAGCAGAATCCGTCCATTGGACACACCTCGCTGATGGTGGTTGCTGTTGCCCCTTGATCCGGAGGTGGCCGACGCCGCAGCCGCCGCCGCCGCCGCCGAGTGTCTGATGGGAATTGTCGGTGAAACCGTATCGATGGCCCGATCTTCCGGAATGAGCGTGAAGGTGCTGGAGTAGTTTCGCCGCAGGGTCGATGGGGGTGAGGACGATAGCGGAGAGCTCGGCATCGGTGGTGAGTTGTGGCGCGATCCGTACGGTGTCCACCGTGGACTCGAGGGAGCCGTGCGGGAAAACATTTTCGCCAAACTCTCGGCACTGTTGTTGTTGGAAAGGTACACGTTCCCGGAGCTATCACTACGATTCCATGCGCCAAAGATTTTATCCTTATTTGCGGATGGCATTCTGTTGTACTGGTGGTGGTGATTTCTAAAGGCTCGCCCGTGCCCCAGACGCCGCTCGAATTGAATCGATTTCCTCTAACTTTTGCCAATGCACATCACTGCAGAACCCACGTCCAGATGCACCGCGCGCTTAGTCCACAAAACACACTCCTCAGAACGATCTCACGGTCCACACTCAACTCTGCGCACGGAGTCCACAATGTTCTCTTGCCACGATCGAACATACACTGGATGGGACCGGCCAATCATCAAGTCTATTTAAAAACGTTAATCTGTTGATATGAGACAGTGGCCGGGAATGGAATCGTGTGCCTTGCCTGCACACTCCTCACCCTTGAACCAACCACGGAGTCAGAGCCGGACCCGTTATCACAAACCGTTCAAAATAAGCCGCCTACCCTGATCGGAGTCCTGCTAGGCACGATCCGTAAAGCAAAGCCAAGCACCGGTACAGAACCATCGGTAGATCGTAGAAGGCGTGTACAACGGCAAGCTGCCGATGACATAATACTTTATACAACAGGATCACGTTTTTCGATCATGAACATTTTGTAACCTTGCCTGGCGCTCCAAGGATCCGGAATTGGTGCTAATGCCGTTTGTTTGGTTTTTTTTTTTCAGTTTGGAAAAAGTTGTGCCAATTGATGGACGATTAGAGACATGTTTTGATAGACACTGTCCTTGACAGTGACCGCAGCGCATCGCGTTTTGATGGAGACCAGAACGAGGCTGAGAATGATCACTA
Organism: Anopheles aquasalis; assembly: GCF_943734665.1. Lineage (NCBI taxonomy): Eukaryota > Metazoa > Arthropoda > Insecta > Diptera > Culicidae > Anopheles > Anopheles aquasalis. Next base: position 49,507,972 of record NC_064877.1, read on the forward strand.
TACCAGCAGGAGCAGCACGCAGTCGCGCCTGATCACGGTGAACAGAGGTGAATAATCAATTGCGCTCGCGTTATCTTACGGCTCAGATTTAAAGGTTTTGTAACAACAACAACAACCGCCACCAGCACCACCACCACCACTAGTAACCACAGATTACCTTCTTTGTACCGCAATACAATGTTTCTTCTGTACGATAACGATTAACGAAGAAGAAAAAAAAACACATTTCAAACATCTCTTGATAGAATGAGGTTGCCCGATTATCTATTTCCGGAAGGAACCATCCACTCGCCAGGACTTGTGTTTGAGTAGCACAATTCGGAGGGCGCGCGCGATACGTGCCTTCGCGAACAGTCCATTCCAATTGGAGTAAGGGAGCTTCACATAACAGCAGCCACCTGAGGCCACCTGTCGGGTGGCCATATTTATTCGTCGATATCCCTCATATACAATGCCTTCTTATGATCCTTGCTGCGCCATCAGGTATCTTTTATTATCATTCGTGTTCCGCCAGCTCTCCGTGGTTTCCCGATAGAATGTCGCATATAGGGACGGACTCTCTATGTATGCATCGCGAGGTCAGCGTCCCATTCGCGGGCATTTTGGTATAGGAAGTATCACTGGCAAAGAGTAAAGTGACTTAAATCATCGCCAGGAACCGGAACACTTGCTTTGCCTACCGTAGGTAACAGTTATGCTGGAGAAAAATACCAACGGTTGGGGATACCGCTATTTGGTTTTTATGTTCCCATTGCATGCAGGGCTCGGGTGCTCGGGTGGAAAACTCATGTTTGTAACCTCAGCACCGCTTCCACCACACCGTAGGGAAATGGGTGCCTTGTCAACGGACGTTTTCCCTTTTTGTGGATCGATCGCCCGCACGCTCTCCGTTCGGGGCCAAATGTTTCAATCTATCGCTCAGGAAACATTAATTGAATCGAAACGATGGCGATGATCCAGCACGCGGGACAAGCCGTTGAACTTTATCAATCCGCCGGAGTTGGTGTTTTGTTTTTAAGTTGCTATATTTTTTTTTTTAAATTTTCAATTGCATACCATTATCACATTTAGTACAGTCCTGTGCCGATTGCGGTGTCCCAGGCTGAACAGACAAACAACAATAACAACACTTATTAATCCAGCTTCCAGCTACGAACGGACGGAGGCTGCTATTTTCAATTTCTTTTTGCTAAACGGCGATAGCCGGCCCTGTTTGTTGACGAAACTGTCTTCATGTCTCCTGTACTCTGTGCGACGGGAATGAAGAAAAGCTAATGGCACTGAACCATCCGTGGGGCTGCTGATAAGACCAACGCGCGCGTGGTATGTTGTGTATTCGTGTGTTAGATTGGCACCAGGGGACCCGTTTGCTTCACGTATTCCTTGTTCTGCGTCGATATTCTAGGGCTTGGCGAAAATGTTATCTGCTGATTCATCATCATCACCTTGGAGTTCCTCGTCGGCGACACCGAATGTGGGGCTCCTGGTGACCTAGTTCCGAGGAACCTTTCCATCCACCGTCAATCAGTCATACGGGAACACTCTGTGGGTCTGGGTCTTGATCTTCTGCAGACTTTTCCAGACAAGCTAAAGAAGTTAGATTCCTACATCCGAAAGAAAGTTTTATGAAGTGTATAAAGTCTTCGAAACACGTTAAATGTCCAGATCCTAAAACATACAGGTGAATGCCTGAATCAAGAAATCGGTTCATTCGGTAGTGCTTCCAAGTGAAATTGTTTTACTTCAACGATCCATGTGGGAATTGTAGTTATGCCAAGGCACGAAGGAGGAGGAACGTGGCGTGGCGACAGGGCTGCCAACACGCGGCCAATCGTGGCATCGGTGGCGTTGTCAACAGCGCGCCAAAAGCCTGCGGTGGCCGGAACCCGCTGTCTGGAACTGCTCGAGCAGGCCGTACAGTGGGAACAGCGCATGTCAGGAAGCGACGGCGTACGGGTGTCGTTGGTCGAAATCGGCGATCTATGCTTCGCTACCAAGGTGAACGATAAACAAATTATCTTCTGCAACAACTGCCGCCCTCCGGCCCGCCGTAGCGAGGCGTGTACGGTTGAGGGAAAACTTAACGTTAGAAAAGGACTCGACGGTTCGGCGCAGGGTTCAGTTCCTCGTCAGTTGTCTTCAAGAGCGGACCTAAACCGAACAGCAAGTATTCCGAGGGTGCCCGATACCGAGCAGAGCATTGTGGTAGCGGTCGGTGTGGACAAGAGTGACCTCTTGGTGGATTACCTGTTTCTTGCGGCGGATGGTCAGCGCTGGTTGAGGGATCCTCACTACACCCAGCTACAGCCCACCGATACCGGCAAGCTGAATCTCAACGCGGTCTCATCTCAATTCCATCGTCCTCGTGCTTCTACCCAAGACGACGGTAACGGCACCGATCGGGACGAAAGTGCATCGGTTAGGTTCATCTTTGACCGATCGTTACCGAACAAATCGTCGTCCATCGGAAGTACCAAGAGCCAGAGTGCGCAACATTTCGAACAGTTCTGTGTCAAGTGCCGAGTTTATCTGTTGGAGCATTTCCAAACGTTTCGTAACAACGTCAGCGTGATGTCGCGCGTAAGTTAACCAAAATGATGTTCCCTTCCCTTTCCTGCTTAACGCTCCAAAGGAGTCGCTTCCGCGTACGAGCCTGTGGTGGGCCACGCTTTGAAGCCTATGAACTCGAAATGGCTATCAAACATGAACACTACGCCCAAGAAATGACACTGCATTGAGGCCACGGAATTCTACGGAATATCGATTATCAACCTGAACCGGATTGTTCAGTAGACAGTGGAGCGGTGGATCTATACCTGTGACAAGACGAGCTAGCAATGGTAGCCCTCCAGCCATTACCGGACACAGTGTGTGGAGCTAAGCATTTCCCCTTACCGTCTCGATGACGAATGCTAATCAATATGCCCATCCTCACTCGGTAGCGGTAGAGACCACCGTGTATAAAATTCCATTTATAATCCTTGCCACGCTGTGACCCCGAAAACCAATGGTGGCCCTTCCGCATGTAATGACTACGTGAAGGGATACTGGCCGCGTTGGTCCGCCTTCAAGACACCGACGAAGCAATTGTGATTTATTTAATTTTTCGATGTGACTGTTTACAAAGTTGCTTCCTTGCATGATTGATAGCAGCTGCCGCAGCAAAGCCGACGACTGATACGAAACCTCGGCTGTGTGGCTCGTGAAACGAAAGAGGAGATGAAACCTCGCTCCTGGGAGAGTGCTTGGTAATTGATACTAAGTATTGATGCCAAATCGTGCACCGGGACCTGGTGCAGAGGACACCATGTTCGGGCCAGGGGTAAGATCCTGTTCATGCCACGAAATCACCGTTCGAATGCATGATTGCAGTGTGTACTCGGCTGATAAGTGAGTTGATTTGGACATTTTGTGCAACGGCGGATCCCACCCGGAGGCAAAAGTATGCAACTTGTTCTACGAACCGCCCTATGCCTCGCTCATTTTGTGTTGGAGTAAGAAGGAAACACCACCCCGCACCACTCCACCCCACACCACACCACAATTCGACTACGGACACGTGTGTTATCAGCTGGTGGCAGTAGCGCTGAGCCAGGAACACTCGATTTGATTTAAAAGTTGATGTGTTGTTGGTCATAAAGCGACACAGAAGCGATGCTCTGTTCTATAGGCAGTAGGCCTTGCAATGCAAAACGATTCTAGCGATTGTTCCGGCTATGGCGCATCATCAACAAGAACGGCACGTGATCACCATGCGGGCGACGATGGTTGCGATAGATGGAAGGAAGGACGCGTGTGTAGGCATCCCTGACGGTGCGAAGTGCGGACGATAAGGGAACGTTGTTTCTTCCGGCTCGAAAAGAGGCACAGTTTCGGCCCAAACACACCGAAAAAAGACAAATTGTGACATCGGCAGGGCTGGGAGTTGTTGTTGCTACGCAGTTCGAAATTGCCACTAAGGGTCGTGTCCGGCACCGACTCTTTCGACTGACCGACCGGCGTCTGCCCGATTAGGGTCCGCGGCGAGCGCAACTTGAGTGGTGGCGCCCTGGGGTAAAATATACTTTGGACCGATCAGCAAATGATTGTTATTCTTTTTTTTTTTGCTATTAAAGATAAGCCAACTAATGCTGTGGGTACACTGTTCAACAAGCAATGTTGCATCATCAAGTGATCGTGCAGCGATCCAGCACCTACTGGTGCAAAGTTCAGATCGCGAGCAACGCCTTTTTTGGAATCAAAGCAGCCTGCACGAGACATAACCAGTAATACTTACTTTTACTGAGGAATTAATTAAAAATGACGATAACACGCAATCATAAGAAGAATTGGTAACGTTTTATTGGAAAAGGACACGTTGGAGAATCCAAAACATTACACTGATTTCATTGGCAGTGTCAATGGAATGCCGCGGCTCAGTTCAAAGTCCATAGTCCGCATGGAATCTCCTTAGATAGAGTGCATTCGAGTCCATTGCGGCGGTTGCTTTGGGACTGGAAAGCACAGTTAGTGGACGAACCGGTTGAATGTGGATCCTTTTTATTCCGCTGATAACGTTGCGTCCCATGCGCTCGAAGCCAAACTCGTTGTTCGACCAGACCGGATGATTTAAAAAAACATCCTTCCGCAACTACCTGTTGCTATCGCTGCGAGGACTCGATAAATAGTACAATCGCGGCCGTCAGCGAGCTGTCAAAAATAGTAGTCCGCCCGTGTTCACCAGGAGAGACCGGGGCCTGCGGTGCAAGCACGTTTTCCATTTTCGCACGAATACCCGTTACGTCACGCCAAGGACCGGTGCGATGTGCTGCGCTTTCATGTGATTTTTGCGGTGATTTTGATAGACGATGATTACCACCACACAGCGGTAGCACGCGATGTAGGGATGCGCTAATTAAAGAAGACAGCGACGCCAATCATCATTTCATCGCGGCATCACCGCTTCCGGAACCGTTCCGTTCGTTACGGAACAAGCACGAGGAAACAGTGAAAACATGAAAACTTTCATCCCATCCTCTGCTCCTCACCTAGAACCTTTCTATTTTCACTCGTCAATCGGCCTTCCACTACTTTGCACCTGGAACGAACGATTTGAAATGGAATCTAGCCAACCGATCAGCAATAGCGCCCGGGAGGAGTGTACGATTGAGAAACTTTCTAGACGCTGTCGATGCCACCTTTATTTACTTCTCCATTCCGGGTTATTGCACTGTTTAAGGGAATCTTTAATATGAACGGGTGGTAAAAAAGAACTCTTCTCTTTCGATGTTTCGTTTCCAATCAATGGCAGTTTTAACAATTGATTGTATCCCTAGCACACGTTTCCATTGTGCATGAGAAACTATTGAGATTATTGAGCAAATTATTTTGCTGTCCATTCTTTCCACTAAGAATAACAGTAATTGCAAAATCGGTGCCTTTAGGTATTGTACGCTTGTGCTACCTCCTTTCGTAGGCTAGCTATCGATCAAATTTTGCATCTAGTTCAACCAGCACCTCACCGTTTCTCCAACACCAACGTACAGTTGAGAGTATAAGTTGGCCTATATACGTATTTTCGGTTACTACGATTTTCGATCTCTTCCGAACTTTTACTACCAGTCGCGCGGCAAATCGGGGAAATTGGTTGGCGCAACCGGGTGACTAGTGGTTGCAAAGAGTCGTAAATCAAAGCCAACTCCGTTATAAATGACTGCTTGAGACACGGAAGAACCGCGTTACTCCAATATATCGTAGTTCGCTTCACCGGAAGCGATCAATAGATCCAACCGACTAGCGTTATCCACAGCGAAAGCGGTCCTTGCAAATATTGTTCGGGAAAAACAAGGCGAATAAAAGAGACAAATAACCCAGCATTTTTAGTCACATCGAGCACGAGACATCGCCGACGACCGCGATTTGAAGCTCTTGTGCTGTGCGTGCTGCTTGCCAATACCACACACAGTTAAGCAAAACCGTAGCAACGGCCCCCAGGAGCCAAAAACCATCGCTCTCGTCGGTCATAAATAATCATAAACATTCTTCCCTGCCTTTCAATAAACCCCGTAAACAAGTAAATAAATAAGTGGAAAATTGTGCGAACTCAACTACAGCCTACCGGGGGGCGTTGGGGAACTGTTTCACGGGAGGCACTTTTTTTTATAATTCCTCGTGAATCTGCCGCCATCCAGCGTAGGACCACCGATACCGTTGTCACAAGGAATGGAATGTGTTCGACAAAATTACCCTCCGTGGTTCCGCAAAGGTACTCCGCTTCCCCGTTGCCAGTGAGCGTTGCGTGTGTGTTTTTCCTTAGTTCCGTGTGTTTAAACCCGGAAGCATGGGAGAAGAAGGAACAATTTATTGAATCGATAGAACGTTCAAACGCAAAAGAAGTTGATTTGCATGTAAGTTTATTTACTAGATGCGTTTCCGATTGATAATGCACCCGAGGGTAAGGGAAAGATAAATTATGGGCGTTTGTTTTACTGCCAGCGTGGGGTGATACACAACTAGGCAAGCCGCAAGTGTGCCATGACACTTGCGTAGCCATCGTAATCTACGATACAGTTCATCGGGACCTCTGATTAATTGCAACTGTTGACTAAGGATCACCATGGCGACACTCTTGTTTTTTCCGTAAATACGAACATGTTTTCCTCGCTTTCTTGAACCATCATCAATGAGATCTCGCGAAAAAAACACAAAGATTGATAATACAGTAAACAACCGTGTGTATTGCGTAAAAACAAAAATAACAAGCACAGCCAATGCAAAACAGCCATCCGGTGAGCTCTATTTATGCTTTAGCTCTTGAAAGTTATTCTTTCATCAGTTATGCAAAAGAAAAAGTCACCCAACCACCGAAACGAATTCGATCTTTTCCCAAACGTTTTGTAATTGCCGCGTCACGCGTCGAAAGTGGCGTCGGAAATCCATTAGCGTTGGGTTTCTGCAAACGCTACTCAAACAGTAATTACAATGACAACCATGGAAATTTGTGTTTGTTGATACTACAAAAGCCCTCCCCCGCCCCCACATCAGACCCAACAAACGCTAACAAACGGAAGGACCTCGGCTCGGTTCGGTTAGGCAAAAATCCATCTGAATGTTCCGTAGAACCTTACAACGGCTCTGCGAAGTTCAGAATCTTTCGCTAGGTGGCAGTGTAACGCAGAGGGTGAATGTTATGTATCACCAGAACAAGCGCTGAAAGAGCGATGGTATATATAGCGTGTGAAGATCTCCTTGCTTGTCCTAGCTTCGGCTGGACATATACTAAAATTGGAACGATACAGAGAAGATTAGCATGGCCCCTGCGCAAGGATGACACGCAAAATCGTGAAGCGTTCCACATTTTTTTCCCAGCACCCCATCTCACCCCTTTTCTCGTCGACATATTTTATTTTTTTCCTTCTGATCACGATCCACGTGTCCAAAACCACGCTGGTCACTCAACCGAGACCTCACTGCCCGCCGGGAACGATTCACCGCGTCAGGATTTACAGTGTGTGGCTCATAGCCACCCCTTATGCGACACATGTGTGTCCTAAATCGTAATTATTCACCTGACCACAGGTCCCTTGCATGGCTTTTGCTGACCATTGCGTAGGGGGAACACGTACCGCTGTGAACTTCCCGGTGCAAGGGGTCCTTAGTATCGATTTTTTTTGTTAGCTTTAGCCCAACACACTGTCCAGCCTTTTTGGGCAGTATTTAATGTCTGCTCTGTCAAAAAGGACGTGTTTTAGTTAGAGACCAATCCGTATCAATGAAGAAAGTTGTTTCATTCAAGGTGATAACGTTTGTTTCCGCGATGGCCGCAATGTGTAACCGATAGTTTTCTTTTTCCCTTTTATCCTCAGTTGAACGGTAAGGATTGTGCACCAAGTGTTGGTCTTCGTGGTTCGGAAGGTGGAATAGGGTACGGCGGTTCGTCCGATCGTACCAAGAAGCCCTTTTCGAGACCATTCAACAAAAATCGGCTCGAACCAGCAGCAAGTACGTCTGGCGGACCATCGACGGGACCACCGGTTGTTGGCAAGATGGCATCCAGCAGTAGCAGCGCTGCCACCGGTCCTAGTACCGCCGACACGAGTGCTCTGATGAGGCAGAACAATGAACTGCGCCACCGGCTTCAGGAGGAAGCAAACAACTATCGACGGCGATTGGACACCTACAAACAAGCGCAAAACAATCAGGCCGCGTTGGTGAGCCGCCTTCAGGCCAAGGTGCTTCAGTATAAACAACGTTGCACGGACTTGGAGCAGTTAGGACCGGCGGCCGGCGTCTGTCCGGGAGGAAGCAGTGGTGGCCGTTACCACGGCGGAGGTGCCGGTAGTCGCGAACCATCGCCTACTTCGCGCCACCACATCGGTCACCATGGACCGTCATCACCATCGGATGGCGCTGGTATCTGCAAGTCGGTGGACGCAGGACCGTTGAGCCTGCCGCAGGCCTCTTGTCCGGTTGCCAGGGAGCGAGCCCGATCCCGCTCTCGATCGCAGTCTCCCTGCAGGAAATACTCGGAAGGTTCGCACGACGAGATCAGACACCAGTTGGACGAGGAACGAAGACGGTAAGAAATAAATCGCCAGAAGCTAAGTAGGCCTCGCATCATTCACTTGCCGGTACTCACATAAAACCTCGTTTCAGCTGCGAAAAATTGTTGGTCGAGAATTCCTGCTTGCGCCAGCAGCTGGAAGAATCTCATCGTACCAACGAGGCTCTAACGAACGATCTTCAGAAGCTCACCAACGATTGGGAAAGTCTTCGGGATGAGCTGCTGAGCAAGGAGGATGAGTGGAAGGAGGAAGAGCAGGTCAGTAGTTCTATAAATAGCCTTCTTGGAGTCACAGTGCGTTGAGTGTGTAGGTTTGTGGGACAAAAATGTAAACTTGCCATCAATAGTGTGTACACCAGTGTTTTAGATTAATAATACTGCTGATACTACTGATAAAACAGTATCGACGCGTTGTACTCCCAGAAGAAAAAAAACATTTGAAATTTTTAATTTTGCCTCTGGATCAAACACACTGTGCACTGCGTACACAACCGTCGTGAAGCGGTACGAGAGAAGCGGGAGAGACGAGTTGAGGCTAGAGCGTAAACATCGCAATCGGTGCATGTGGCTGATGATACAGCAAAGCCGTGAGGGAATAAGTGAGGTTAGCAGGTTCAACACAGGAAATGATGATTGGCAGCTCAAGCGTACGATGCTTGTGTCCGACCAGCCAACCCTCTGTTACGACTTTAAGGTCGGTTTGGGTACAATCTGATCCTGCCTGCCCATAACTTGCTCCTTTTAAAAACAACCACTACCTCGAGGACGATAAAAAGATTCCTCATTTACTGAGACGCGTTCTATCATCATCATCATCACAGGCTTTTAATGACTACTACAACAACGAGCATACTAGGCTGCTGAAGATGTGGCGTGATGTGGTGCAGGTTCGCCGGTTGTTCAACGAGATGACCTCAACGACCAAGGTCGAGCTTAGCCGGATGCATCTGGAGCTATCTGGCGCGTGTCGCGAGGTGTCCGGAGCCTGCAGCGGTGTTTCGGTGAATTTGAAGCAATCATCCAAGTTCGAGGTAATGTAGTGTTGGTTTCACTGACCTCTGATAGCTTATTGATGATCATCCATTTCTTCCTCTTGCAGGAAGCTCAGCAAATGCACATCGAGCGCGAGAACTTGGAGCTCAAATCGCAGCTTAGCGAATTGAGAGTGCAATTCGAAGCATCGAAGCAGGAGATAAACCAACGTGAACAGCGGCTGCAGCAGATGTCACAGGAGCTGAAGATACTGGACGAGCGATACGTGCAGGCCGATAGCCAAGCCGTTCAGGCACACCGTATGAACGATGAGGTGGAGCGGCTGCAATCCGCCCTACGTGACATTGCCCATGCGGTGGTGCAGGACGCGGAGGTAAGCGCCTCTGCCAACGACATGGCTGATGGTGGACACAGTCAGCATCTGCACCTCTCACAGCCGATCACATCCGGTATTGCTCCGACCGTCCCACGATCGCCGAAACGAAACAGCGGAATCGGAATGGGAGGCGGTAGTGGTGGTGGCTTGCGGACGTCGCAAGCGTTCGCCGAGGGCACTATCTCGGCAGTGCAGGCTGCCCTGCATAAGTACCAACTGGCGATACACGATCTGCAGGTGAAACTGCAAACGAACAACGACGCCTTGAAGGCGACCAAGAAACAGTTCGAGAACTGCGACCAAACGCGCGGCGTGCTTTCCGGAAAAGTGGCCGAGCTGACCGAAAAGCTGGACTCGGCGAACCATCAGCTCTCGGAACTGTACAAAGAGCGCGACAGTCTACAGAAGACGCTGGATGGTTTGCGTTCCGATAAGCACACGGTGGAGCGCGGTAAAGCGGAACTCAATTCGATTGTAAGTATGCGACCAAGCACGCCCCAATGGGGGGTGGTTCGAAGCATTTTATAATAGATGGTACACGTTTTCTGTTGCTGCGATCTAGGTCGACAGTTTGAACACCGATTACGAAAAGTTACAAAACGTTAACAGTAAACTACAAAAAATGTACGATTCCTTGGAGGAGGAGAAAAAGATGATTGAAATGGAGTTGCAGCGAGTGCACAAGGATAAGGATTTGCAAGAATTGAGTTTAAGGTAAGTGAACGCCGCGCTCATTTGGCCAAAAAACCTCTGCTCTAAAAGAGTATGTTCTAAAAGGATTAAAAAATGGGTTATTAAACCGCATAGAAAATGGGCAAAAGGTTATCAGAAGCGACCGTGACAGGACTCGAACCTGCAATCTTCGGATCCGAAGTCCGACGCCTTCTCCATTAGGCCACACGGTCTACGGGTGGTTGAGGCAGCTAAATACAAACATTTGCTGTTTTCGAATTTTTCCTACTATATACTTCGAAAAATTGACAAAACTTGATCATTTAATTTTTAACCTAATTGACGATAACCACAAATAAGTAGTAAACCGAGGGTCCCATTTCAACAAACTTCGTCATCATTCAAACGCCTACGTAGTTACGGTTACCAAAAATATAGTTGCGTTTTTTTGCTCTGATAAAAATCATTGTATCCGAAAAGATTATCGTGCTCAGGATTTAGTAAGAAAAAACCATTAGCTAAGAAAAAAATACACCTCTCCGTGACAGTGCCCGAGAGAAACACTGCCGTGACCAGGATTCGAACCTGGGTTACTACGGCCACAACGTAGGGTCCTAACCACTAGACGATCACGGCTACCGAGGCGATGTGTACACTGCGCAGAGTTTACAAGTTTGGTTTTTCAATAACAATTAGTTAACTACGCAGATTGATTATTTTGATTAGTTTACATGAACATTGCATATTTTAGTTTCATTTCGTTACACGTTTGATAATAGGCTTCGATTTTTTGTCTTTTTATGATTCTAGAGCGGAAGAAGAGCGTTGCAGTCGACTGCGGGAAGAAACGATAACTTTACGGGAGGAGCTGAACAAACTGTATCTCTCAAGGGATCTGCTTGAGCAACAGCGCATCGAATCGGACGGGTTGATGAACATGCTGGAGAAGCAGAAAATCGAACTGGAGTTCGAGTTGGACCGCGTTACTGGTGAACGCAATGAAATGCATTCTACGTTGGAGAAGCGAAACTCTTCGAATGAACATTTAGAACAGGAAATACGCCAATTGAAGGCCACAGTGGCACAGCTGGACGAAGAACGGGGAAAATTGCGTGCCCAGGCAGGTGACCAGGGTGCAGATTTGGCATCATTGAAAAAGGAGCTCATCAGTGCCGAGCAGGCGCGGCTTGATCTGGATTCGGAGAAGCTTGCGATTAGCGAGCGGCTCAAGTGTTTGGAAATGGAGAAGGAGAAAATTGAGCAGGAGTTAAGCTGCGTCATACGGGAACGAAACGATCTCAGCAACCAACTGGCGGCCATCTCACGCAAAAAGGAATCGATTGGTGAGGAGGTAATGCGCTTGCGGCAGCGGCTGGAACAGTCCAATGAAATGAACGGTCGATTGAATCGATCGCTTGAGGAGCTCGTGAAGGAAAGCGAAGAAAA
>NC_064877.1:49525000-49532500 GCF_943734665.1 Anopheles aquasalis
TTTTTGTGTACGGTTACGTTCAGCCTCTTTTCTAAAATGCATGTGCGAAAATGCATATTCCTTCTTCCTTCCTATTGTTTGATGATGCATCCCATGATACCTTGGAAAGAAAAAACAAATTTTCGGGTAGTTTGTGTTTTGCTTTGGAACTTTTTGTCAACAAATAACTGTCAGATGCCCGTTCAGAACAGTGAACCCAATTTCCGTTGCTAGCCAGTTGGGTGCTATGAAAATTGGCAAAAGGAACAGGAAATCGAGACGCGATAGCTCTAGCTCATCGTCAAGTAGCAGCTCTGGCAGCTCTATCAGCAGCACCGGCCACAGAAGCAGGGCCAAACGGAAACGGCGGGATGCATCCTCGGAGAGCACCAGCAGCAGTACCAGCAACAGCAGCAGCAGCGGCAGTAGCAGCAGCTCTAGCGATTCTAGCACGGAACGCAGGCGTAGAAAGAAGAAATTGAAGCGTAAACTGTTGAAACTCCAAAAGAAGGAAGAGAAAGCTCGCAAGAAAGCGGTACGCAAGGAGAAAAAGGCTAAACGGAAGCAGAAGCTGGAGAAGAAAGCAGCCAAACGGAAGGTGAAAGAAGAACGAAAGGCTGCTCGGATCCGAGAGCAACAACCGGCGCCAACCACGGACAAGCCCGACGATGCTTCCCTGCTGGATTGTGGTGTTCCCCTAGGGTTGATGAATCGAAAGGCAAGAGCGCCGGAGACAAGGGAAGAATACGAAGCCCGGCAGTCCGTAATTCGCCGTGTGGTCGATCCGGCAACGGGCCGGGCACGGCTGATTAAAGGTGATGGAGAGATAATCGAAGAGTTCGTGAGCCGTGAACGCCACCAGGAAATCAACCGGCAAGCCACTGCGGCCGATGGGGCCGAGTTCCAGCGTCGCACCGTCGGATTCAACAATGTCCCGTAGTGTTTGCTATTTCGTGAGGTTCTTGGTTTCGGGGCAAATAAAAATCCAAATTTAATTCCAAGAAATCCAAAATCCAAAATTATTGTCTCTGTCAACGCACCTTTGACAGGTAATTCTCGGGAAAAACTGACAGCGTTCCGGCGAAGAAGATTGCTGAGGATGTTGCTGCGTGAGTGAAGAAACTGCAAGTGCTGCTGCAAAAGAACAAGTTCTAGGTCCGTGCCAGTGAGAGTTTGGCCATGGAGTGCATCTGCTGCTGCTGCAGGGTCGACGGAACGTTTATCCGGTGCCTAGTATAGTTTATCCGGTGCCGATTGAGAACCAGGATATTGTGTAGCGATGGAAGGGGCCGCTAGTGAGAGTGTGATGAATCTCGAGGAGGAGGAACCGGTTGTCGACGATAATCCAACAGCGGTGTAAGTTGCACAGTTCGGAGCAGAGGGTTCCTTTGTTTTTCTTATCCTTTCTAAAATCCTGGTCCTTCCCTTCTAGGCCGAACGCGTACCCGGAAACCTACTGCCGCTTCTGCTTCTCGGAAATCGACGTCCAGCCTCTGTTTTCCCCAGAATGTAATCCCAAATCGAGTGTGCTATTGCGAGTGCGCCTGTTCGAGTGCATAGGACTGCGACTAACGAAGGATGTCGATTATCCCAGCTCCATATGCTTAATGTGTTCCTTGACACTGCAAGAGTTCAAATGCTTTCGGGATCGTTGCTTGAAGTATGATGAAATCTTCCGCCGTTGCCGAAAGCAGAGCGCAGAAAAGCGGCATCCGGATGTGGTTGATCCACGCCAGAACGCGACAGAGGTGGTGCGGAAGGTGAACGGAACAAAAGAACCCGTGCCCAAACCGCCGCGTAACATCTGTTGTGCATACTGTCCACGGAAATTCACGCGGCAAATGTACTACGAGCAGCATTTACAGAAGCACACCAAACTGAAGGGGCAGCGAGAACGCCCGTTTCGGTGTTCGTGCTGTCCACGTTCCTTCGAGTCGCTGCCCCGGCTAAAGTTCCACGAAAAGAAAGAGCACGGCAAAAAGGCTAGCAAGAAAGCGGGCGAAGGGACATCATTCGTTTGTCCGGAATGTTCGAAATCCTTCAAATATCGTTATTCGCTGCGGATGCACATCCTCAACCATCGTGGCCAGTTGCCGTTCGTGTGTGAAATATGTGACAGTGGGTTCTACAACGTCAACTATCTGACCGCACACAAGGCACGGTACCATGGTCCGAATGCTGTGGCCGTAGTGCGCGGTGAAAAGATCACGTGTCGATACTGTCCGCGCAGTTTCCTACGGAAGTGTGATCGGACGAGTCACATGAAGCAGATGCACCCGAACATTCCCGAGGAAAACCATGCACCGGAAATGCTCGAAGAGTGTCCCCCGGCAGACAGCGAAGGAATGACCGATCCGGAGCTCCTACCACCGAACGTCCACGAGCCGATGATGGTGATAAAGGAGGAGCAGATGGAGCAGGAGTCGGAAGATCCGGTTGTTCCGGTTGTTCCGGATGTTCCGGTAGAAACGAAGACTGAAGCCAAGGATGCAAAGGATTTCTATTGCGTAACCTGTGCGATGGAGTTCGATACGGAGGACATGTACTCGGAACACATGGACGATCAGCATTCGCTCGGAGGGGCCGAGTCTACTGATCAGACTGAAGGGGGGCACCGTAGCCAAGACGGGGTGGTACGGTTCCGTAGCAGAAAGAGAATCATCTGCTGTCAGTATTGTCCCGCAATATTTAGCCGGCCCGGTTACTTGAACGCACATACGTTGCGGAAGCACCCGGACAAGTATGAAACTTCCATGGGTTCGTACAAGTGTCGCTTCTGCCCACGACAGTTCCATGAGCTACGATATCGAAAGGTCCACGAGCGAATGACGCACGCCAGACGGGGTGAGGTATTGCCGGAGATGCACGAATTTTCCAGCGAAACAACACACAGTGTGGTGGTCAGCACCGCGGTCCTAGAAGCGACGTCCGATGAACCTTCGAACGATGGAACGAGTACAGTGAGCGATCTTTCTCTTCTGGGCAACGCATCCCTGGTGATCCTGTTGGAACCGCTACCACCGAAGGTGCTGGCCACTTACCAGTGGCAACTGGACGAGTACGATAGGCGAGAGGAGGAACAGGATGTCAAGCCACTGATCACTGCAGCACTCGATGGAGGAACGTGTAGCTCTCCTGCCGGCAGTAGTGAGACCAGCGAACGGGTCGATTCAATGCGCACCAAGCTGGGCATCAAGCTGCACCCGTGCGGGAAATGTGAGAAAATGTTTAAAACTCGCCAGGCACTTCAGAAACACATGATGTACCACATCGGCCAGCTGCCGTACCGGTGTGACGAGTGTGGTGTGCAGTTTATGCGGATAGGGCAGCTTTCCTTTCACAAATCGCGCTATCACGGTGATAGTGCGCCGACCATTGTGAACCGGGTTAGCTGTGATTACTGTCCGCGAATATTTCTACGCAAGCAGGATCTGGCCAGCCATTACTTTATGGTCCATGGTAAAGATCGTGCTGAGCAACCGTACCGGACGGATGATGATCCTTCGCCGGAGCAGCGTAAAAAATCGAAACGAAAGGAGTACTGGTGCCAAGGGTGCGGCAGTTTGTTCGATCGCTATCGTAAGTGTGAGCGGCACATCGCGAAGGAACACGGTATGGACGCGGCGGCGGACGGAGACGCGGGAGCGACGATCAAGCCAATCAAGCTTTGCCGCTGCAGCGTTTGTGCGACGATCTTCAAGAAGCGCGACGAATGGCTTGACCATCTGTCGGGTCACGCGAACGTCCGGCCACATAACTGCGAGCAGTGCTTGAAAGGACGCAAGAAGTTTGGTCGCAAACAGGTACACAAGTGCACGTACTGCCCAAAGGTCTTCATTCACAGTACAACACTAAAGTCGCACCTTCGAATCCACACCCAACAGCTCCGCTTCCCGTGCAACGAGTGTGGCGTCATGTACGATCGGTACCGCTACTTGGCCATGCATAAAGTGCGCTACCATTCCGAGGACTCATCGGCCGCCGCCCAGTCACAGCTGCTCAAGTGTGCATTCTGTCCCCGTATGTTCACCCGACTGCGGGACGTTAATCACCATCAGATGTCGGTGCATTCCGATGGGATTACGGTGGACACGGCCGAGCAACCTGACGGAGTGGACCAAGAACTACGGCCTACATCACAGCTACTGCCCCACGAGTTCGGCAGTCTTTCTGAACTGCTGCTTAGTAGCAACTGTAACGATCTTTCAAACGGAGCCCCTAACATCAAGCAGGAGCTTCCTTCCAGTTTGGAGCAGTGAGGGGCGTTGCTGCTGCAAGTATAACATAGGCAACGATCACGATCGTAACGTAACTACGGCCATAATCTTACTAATGAAATACTCACAAAGTTAACTTCCTTTAACGTAACGCAACGAGCGATATCTTATTGGCCGATAAGGTCAACAGAATTGTAAAAAGGGAATTATCTACCGAATAGAAGAACGTCGAAGTAGCCGGTTTGATTAACAAGCTAGAACTGAGCTGATGGAGAATGATTTGGAATAAAATAATAAGCCTAAATTAAACTAAGATATTTCACCTCCTATTTCAATCTGTTTTTGGATGCTAAATTTTTGGCTATTTTTCGTACAGAACTAACTAGAACCTCGTATCCGTATCTTTTACTTTTTAAATTATCCTTTAATCTTTGTTTTCTTTCCGATTTCAGAATTTCCACGCGTTTTCATTTGTTCTTTTAGGAAGACTTCTCCGTTGAATTCTCCTTGTTCGACTGTAGTTGTACGTAATTGAGATCGTAATTTGTCTTGTACGAAGTAAACTGCGTTCAATACTGCATATGGCTGGCTCTACTATAAGTAGTCGCAGGGTAAGTATACTAGCAACATTACGATGAAATATGTGGATTACACCTCATTTTAAATAAATTGCCCTAGCGGATCCTATTGGCGGAGTGACCGCAGGTTTAAGAACATGTTTGGAGTTTTGCTGCTTTTAGCACATACCGAAACGGAGATATTATATGAGAAATCGCTCTTTTATCGTCTGAACAGGTGAAATCATACGAAAATCGTTCAAAGGAGCAAGACAAAGATAAAAAACAATTTAACGGAGAATTTAAGGAAAATCACGGGGAATTTTGAAATATCTCGATTCGTTTACACACGGCGGTTCAAAAGTCGAGAGTGTTTGTCTCGCTCTCGCGCGTGATGAGAGAGGGAGAAACCAGAGGCCAAAAACTGGACTAAAACCCACCGTGATTTTTTTTGTTTTTGGACCATTTTGACGTCGCCCACCGTGCGCGGTCGTCGTCGTTGCTTCGAGGTTAGAAATCGCTGTAAAAAGTGGTAAAATCTCAAAGTTTACTTAACTTAACTGCAAGTTAACTGTTAACAGACCTTTCAGGAAGACGAGACGGAGCGGAGGGCAGCGATGGATGTGGCCAAACTGTTTGACGATCTCGAATCAAACAATCTCGAACGAGTGGATGAAGTGAAAAGAAAGTTCCAAGAGATATTTACCTCGAGTAAGTAGTAGTTTCGTTGTGTAAATTGATATGCGAGCCATTCAGAGCACGGCCCGTGATAAGGAGCTGGCACAAAAGCCGTTCACTTGCTGATGGTTTTAGAAGAAGGCACCCGATTTGGTTGTACCTCCTCTGCTCTGGGATTACAAAAACATCTTTGTTGCCATCTGCGATTTCTTCTTTACAATTTGGTTGGGTCAGCGAACAGTAGCTTCCAATTCTTTCCAAAGTTGTCTTCAAACAGAAGACCGAAACCGTCCCTGAAGGATTCATTATGCATAGGCCACACGGGCCGAGAGATTGCGGTGCGGAGGAGGGCAGTGAATGAAAGTGAAATTACTGATGATACCGGTGCGATTAGCCTGCTCTCTTATCACTGGCCACTCACACACAAACCGACGTCATTATTTGGGCTCGTATGTGCCTTTGCTCTTGAATCGTTTGCGATCCCACCCAGTTGCCCAGCCTACTGTGGCGCATCTCATATCTGACTTGTTGTTTTGTTGCAGCGAAGGAATCATGGTTGGCGTGCAATATGATGGAATACTTTGGCCAGACGTCCTCCGTGCGGATAGTAGATATACTGGTCAAGGTGCAACAACCACACGATAAGTACATTTTCGATAAGCTCTCCGAGTGGATCCGCAACGGCAGCACTAAAGCGCTTGGCCTCACACTGTTTGGCCACATCATCCAGAAGCGCCCGCTATGGCTGTACAAGGTGGGAACGCATCAGCTGGTGAAGGACGTGCTGAAACTGTCCAAACTGGAGAAGGATATCACCTCCCTGATCAATGCGGTCCTGTGCATCATCGATCTGCTTCCGGTGATTCCGCTGGCCATGGGCAGCTTTGTGCAGGATCTGTTTGACGTTTTCAACTATTTGGCGACGTGGAAACAAAACGAGACACAGCTCCCTGAATACCAGCTAATACACCTACAGTTTGGTTTGTATGAACTGTTTACCCGTTTGTACGGCATGTATCCGTGCAATTTTGTGGCCTTTCTGAAGCAGGAGTACGCTTCGGGCGGTAGACAGGCCGTGTTTCAGCACACAATCAAGCCGCTGCTGGATACGGTTAAAATTCATCCGCGCCTGGTTCTATCGGATCGTGACAGTGAAACGAGTCAGCAGCGATGGAAGAATATGGAACCGCACGATGTGGTGAACGAGTGCGCACGGATGTCGCTGGAAACGCACGAACCACAACCCCTGGACAGTCATTCCCAGCTGATGGCACTTGGGTCGGGAAATTCAGAGTGTCCGTGCTACATGACACCCATCAAGCCGTACGAGTACACGGCGGGTAGAGCGCTCGATTTCCCCTGGAAGGCCAATGTGAACTTCTTCAACACGCTATCGCTCGATCAGCAGCTGTGCACAATTACGGCGCAGAATTCGTTTTGGTCACCCAACAGTAATCTCATGCAACCGACGCCTCCGCCGACCAGCACCGTGCCTCACACTCCGATACCGACTCCCAGCTATACGATTCCGCAGCATCCGGCCCCGCAACCAGCGGCTGCTGATGGAGCGTCACCACCGGAGGCAGCCGTGGAAGCAACCCCTGAAACCACGCCAATGAAAGATCTCAAGCCGAGCACGAACCGTCCCTATCCAACGTCGGTTAAGCCCGTTACGGCCCGAGCCATCTGGACACCATCGCAACCGGCGTCCCCGATCAAGAAGGACCCCAACGGGCAGTCACATTTCAATTACGACTTTCCCCTACCGGTCGTCACCTCGAAGAAGCTGCTGCGGGTGCTGAACGATCGGAACCAATCGATATTGCAGCTGTCGAGCACCAGTGCTGTCACCACAGTCGGTAGCAACAGTGTCACCACGACAACGATGACGGCTACTTCGACCAACAGTAACAGTGTCCCGTCCAGTCCGCTGCCTATCGATCAACCATTGCAGCTTGCCGGTGCCACTGTTAGTCGCAACGAATCCCCAATGGTACCGATTGTCGGCGGTGGTGGAGCGTCTCGTACCGCGAATGAGTTCAGCCAGGAGGATCAAGAAGTGAACGATA
>NC_064877.1:49537500-49565000 GCF_943734665.1 Anopheles aquasalis
AATATAAGCGAATGTAGCGAGGCTTGGTCAAACCAAATCAGTTGTCGTTGCGCTAGAAGTAGAGTCGAGTTTGTCGCTAGCATTGCAGTCTTTCGTTCGTTCATGATGCGCCCCAGCGGTATGCGACTGCTTGTGACGGTTCTGGTATCGCTGATCGCCGTACAAAATGTGGCCGCTTTTACTGATGCTTTAGTAAGTAACAAGCAACGTGCACCAGATATGTTTGTCATGTAATAATTATACTTGGCTCTTTCATCTTTTAAGGATGACATTTGGTCCCTTTTGTTCGATTCATCTTCGAGTGAAAGCGATTCGATGGAGACGATCAATGTGCATACAAAAAATGCAACAATCCAAGTCGACTGTGCCGTACCTTGTACGCTAAATGTGGTTTGCAACAATTGCACCATGGCTTCTAACATGCAGACGAATGGACCGGCATCAAACGGAGCCGGTGGATCAGTGCCCAGTAGTGCCAGTGTTACAACTAGTGTGCCAGTTGCCACCGCACCCTCTGTTGATCCCTCACCGGCAACAGCAGCTCCTACCCCACCGGCAACAGCAGCTCCTCCCCCACCCGATGCTGGTGCAGGCGCTGCTGGAAACTGATGCAACAGTTCTAGACATAAGGAATGTATTTTCTTCTTTTCTTATAAACTTCTCTTTTACCTTGAGAGAGGCAAGAATTTTTCTCATCTGTGCAACAAACATGTAAAAATGTTGATATGATTGAAGAAAAACTTGAGGTTAAGATTTTTGTATGAAAAATAAATTCCAATGGAATAAATCGGTTTCAACAACACCCAATTTTTTAATAAACTATAAAAGAAGAAACATTGTTTATGCGCTTTGATTACAAACGGGACTTCCCCGAACAAAATGTCGTGACCCACCGTGAACGAGTTTGCGAGCGTAGAGCCGTTCCTTTCGTAAAGCGCCACAGTTGCAGGAAAGTGATCAGAATCTGTGGAATGTAGTCAGCGTCATAACGGCAACACCAGCACAAAAGTGTGGAGTCGGAATGTAGCGATAATACCTTCCGAAAAAGGATGACTAATCGAGAAATGGAAGTGCTCCGGAGTGCATCACGTGACTCTATTCATTCCGGTACAGGATCATGGCAATAACCTTGTGTCTTCAATTATCAGAAAAGGATGAAAAGGTGTATCATGAGTAGGAGTAACTTATTTATCATTTTGATTGTTTAGATGGAACATAACCCTTTACGTGCTGCTTTACTCTATTTTATGCAAAGTGATATTATGATCCGCGTCCGTCTTGATCATCATTTCTATAAGTCCACGCCACTTCTATAAGTCCACGCCACGAAAAACTAGTGCCTCATGCCAGTCTTATTGCCCTTTTCTCATAGTTTCTCCAGCAGTAAAGAACAAGTGAACTTGTCGAGAAAGGCTCTGCCGGTGGTGCCCTGAAGTGTGCGTGACATTCCGCTTCAACATGGAGCGATCGATGGGAAGTTATGTAAATATGGCCACCAAAGAACTAAACAGGCGGATCCTGTTAATGACGATCGGGTTTCATAAAATGATAACTTGATTGAAATGCTTACGAGCGAGGCTCATGACACGCTCGTGTACGGCCACGCCAACTCGACGGCCAACATTCCGCACATTCGCAATCAACAACGGATCGCTAGTGCGGATCGCTTTCTGCGTCTCCAGGGCGACATTGTAGCAAGCCAGGCAAGAGATCTTGTTATTGTTCAACTGCGCACACTGCATGTGCACCGAGAGCATGCCCGAGGGTACGTAGTGTCAAAACTATTTGTACAGTTTGATGCGTTTCAGTTGCGTTTTACTACGAGTTATGCTGGCAGGAGACCGGGAGTCGCCGTAGCCTTAACCCCGATTCGGGACACCGTAACTCAAGAAACTGCTTCGCTGTCAGCACTGAACGGATTGCACCGCGCAGCAACATATTGAGCTCGGCTATTTAAGCTGAAACACGATGGTGGTATGCTGTTACTTTGTAAAAACCCAGCGTACCCGTTAGTTTTTCGTGCAGATAAGCAATGGGACTAGCGCTAACTGTTGGCTTTTTGCTACCGCTCAGTGTAATCATTTATCTGCCAGCCACATCTGGTGCCAAATGGTTCGATCTTTCCCTCAACTGGAAGGTAGGGTATAGTGTGAGGTCGTGTGCGGTTATTGAATATTGACCACAATGAAGCACATCTTCTTGGCGTTGTTGTTCTTGGCGATTTGCCCACGAGAGCAGCTGAATTGGAACGTATTTTTAGAGCTCATGGCGCAGAAACAACTGGGAGATGGCCCGCTGAGCAGCGTCGGCATCGATGAGAATACCGACAATGGAACCAAAAGCATATCGTTTCTTGATCTGATGCTGAAAGTAGATGGTGTTCGCGGACAATCGTAAGTTTAACAACAAAAAAAAACTAATTGACAAATAAGAAAGTACGCACCAAAGGACAAGCACAATCAGGCTCAAAAGCAGTGCGTGGCAAACGGAATGAGCATAAATTAACAAATAAACGGATGAACACCCATATAGGACTAACCTGGGGCAAGTGGCGATGATGTCTTGCCATCTTTTCACATGCGACCACATCGGCTCTCGATCTCGAATGGTTAGGGGCAACGAAATATGCACATAAATGCATTCGGGGCTGCTGCTGCTGCTGCTGCTGCTGTTAACTGTGAGGTTGCACGCACGCCGACCCATTCCGGCTCTGATTCACTCCAAGGCAGGCACTCCAAGCACCGCTCCGTTTTCATTGCATTCTGTTACGTTTCCTGGAAACTGCTGGCGCTGGGAGAAGCTGTGAATGCATGCAAATTTGCTGATCGATGCATAAATGCACAGATTGTTTTCTTTCTCTTCCCTCACCTTGGCACTTTGTCCCGTCGCTCCCTCTCGCTTCCTCCTCTTGCGGTCTCAACGCTTTAGTGCCTGTCGGCAGTGTGGCTGCGACACCCTCTTCCTGGACTATCATCTTCCCGGGCTCACACGATCCTCTCGACGCACTCCTTCCATCAATACCTTGTCGCTTGCCGCTTTGCCGATGCTGCTGTTGCTCCTTGTTTCACTGATGATGCTTTTGACTTATGCGTTTGTTGTAGCAGAAACGGTGTGTAGGTCGACTTTTCCGCACATTGTGTTTTTTGTTTCACATTAAGATTCCTCCCCGTTCGGGTGTTCTTTTTTTACGCCGTCGTCGCTGCCCGCTGGTCGCAATCGTTTTCGCCGATCCGCCGTGCGAGATAGTAGGCGATGCAGGCGAAAATCGAGACCAAGAAGGTCGGGGTTACCCCCCAAAAAAAAAAGGGAGACGAAATGACCGAAAACGAAGGAAGCAAGGAACGCTGCGTACGATCCAAAACACCGCGAACCGAATCCCTTGTAGCGAAAAGCCGAAAGTGGATGGAATGGCATGTAACACGTTATAGGAACACTTACGCCGTGTTTCTCTGTGCCGAAACGCGGCGCGGTCTTATTTGAATGTGGCCGGCGCCTTCTTCTGGCGAGAGGCGGCTGCTGCTGCTGCTGCTGCTTGTGGTTTCGTTTCGGCCACCATTCACGCCACCAACCCCACAGCTTCGCTCCAACCAACCGATGCCGCTGATGCATTGGCGTCTCCGCAGATCGTATTGAAAGAGGATCGAACACGAACCTGGTGGGGGAAAAAAAGAAAGAATATCGAGAATCGCATTAGGACAGGGCGGAACCCGGCAGGATTATATTACTTGATTAACAGGTATTGAAATCATCACATTGGAAATTCGCCTTAACAAAGGAGCTGCATCAAACATAAATCAGAGATGACATACTGCCGAGCATCGAGGAAGGTGTTCGAGGCGTGCCTGGCGTGTGTGTTTGACCACGAAATCCATCACAACGGCAGAATTTTTGCAACATTCTATCTCGCCGCCGACTCCGATGGCCATGCCTCGGGTCGTGGTTTGCTGTGATTTCGTTAGGCTTCTTCAAACTCGGTGCAAACAATAACCGCTGCTGGCACCGCACACTGTGACCTGGTGCGCCGCTTGGCACCTTCTCCAGAGAGAAGGGGCCTCGATGGGGGTAGAGCGCGATGGAGCGTTCAAATGCGAAGGGAGACCGCTCGTAAAGTCCCGTTCGCCTGTTATCAATTTACTGAAGCGTTGCGTGTTACATTTCACCGCATTTAGGCTAAAGGAAGAAAAAAAAACGAGCGGACCAGAACAAGACAAGAAAGGAAGGATCGAACTCGGCATCATAACAAGTGACAAGACATTTTCTCCCCGCATTCCCCGTCCCCGCGGTGACTCTTTGTAGCCTTCCAGGGGGCCGACACAGTTGAGGGAGTGTCAATGTTTCGCTAATTTCCTCTCAGACTTCCTTTGCAACATGATAACCCCGGCCACCGGCTTGAGGGAGGAGCGAGGTGCCAGAAGACAGAAAGTTGCTATCGGCTTATTTCAGGATTACACCAGCTGGAAGGTCCATCCAGGGTGCCAGGCACCGTGTGGTATCCCTATCTGCGATGCCCTATCTGAGCCAATCCGATATTGATAAGGAGGGATGAGGAGTTGGCTGGTGAAAAAGTGGACAGTGTACCACGCTTATAGGTGGTAAATTACAAAAAAAAACCTTTTTTTGTATCAATTTTATCAATCTTCTCTTAACAAGGCCAATCATATAGTCAACTACAATAATAGCTCAACTGTTCTCGGATCCTTTACTAAAGTGCACCTTTTGTTTTAGTATCTATTGAAATTCCTCCATAGCCACCATTGATGAGAAAATGGATCCACCGTTGGTTTTGTTTCTGAAGATGACGATTCTCGGTTTTGTCGCGATGCGCCACCATGTCCTTCATCATCGCACGTCAACCCGAAGCGAAGCGCTTAGCAAACGCTGGGCCACAAGAATGGAAGCCAAGTGTTGAAGCAACAACAACAAAACAAAAAGAGCACAAAAATCACCGAGCACACCGAGGAAGGAAGAAAAGAAACCACTTCACAGCAGGTTGGCAACTTAGCAGCACCTTTCCGTGGCCGGTATGTATCATTCACGAGCGACGAGCGACCCTCTCGTTGTGTCCACAGCAGCGTGTCAGCAATGTGACCAGCTAATGGAGGTCGGGCTCCCCAGTTTAGTGACGCGAACTTTTGCGAAACGAAGAACAGATTCCGTATCGCGATCCGTTTCCAAAGTCCGAAAACCCTGCGACAAAGCTTTCGATGCTTGCCTCTGCATGGAAACGTGGATGAGACTCGGGCCATTCCTGCTTGCAGTGGCCAGCATTTCCACACTCCCCTATGTGTTCTAACTCACCGCTAGCGACCACTGTACCTGGCTGGCACCGGCACGCGGCTCTATCAACGATCTCCTCCCGCCTTACTCCAATCATTCGTGTGCATCACAGCGGCTCGTTGAGTTCAAGGCTAAACCCTTCTAACCTTCTAACATCTTCGTCGTCTCTCAGTCTCTCTTGTCTCTTCTTGGGTCGCTTCTTCTCGGTTTGGTTGTCTCTTGGTCGTCCTTCGATTTCGATACCGAAATGCATCGGTTGCTAATTTTCTGCAAAGCTGGTCAGATTTTATCCTCTTCCGTCGGTTGCCAACGCTACGCACAGACACTGTTATTTCTTTTTTTTTCATTTCTTGTTGTTAAAATACATATTTTAACTGGCTAACAACATACAGTTTTCCTTCCCTTTTAATAATGTATACATTTTCTGTCTTCAATATTATGCAGTTTATTGGACATATTACCTAATCGAATGTGTACAAACTTCCATTCTGAAATCTTGCTTTCAAAATTACATAAAATTTCAGAATGTTGAATCAAATGGACCTTTTTTTTTAAATGCTCTTTATCCATTAATCACATCCCGAGACGACTTTATGAGTATTTCCGAAAAAAAAACAAAATTAAACTTTGCCTTATCTTTGGGTGCAACTCTGGTGGTCCATTCGCTGCACGAAGAGCCGCAATGTAGGTCGGCATGAGCAAATAAAAGCGTACATTTGGCAGATCTAATAAACCGATCCCATAACATTATGCCGGTACTGCGACAGACGATAAAATAAACACCGTATCATCATGCCACCACCAGCAGCCCCGAGGCACATGCCAAATCTTCCCGGAAGAGATCGTTCTAGTTGGCAACTTATCTGTGTGGGATGCAGATACAGAAAACAAAGCAAACAAAAACAGAAAACAGATACTCCCACACTCGCGCTTAACTGCATCCCCCGGGTGCTTGCATCCCAGTTCGAATGCGGCAATTGGAAGGGCGACTAAATTTGTCACGAGCCTTTCCACCGGACACTGGCCACAGCACGATGACGGACTATCGGACGGACGAACCACGTCCACCGATGGGCCGACGATAGGCATAAGAAAATGCTAACTCACGTACATATTGCATCCAGTTTATTGCACTTCAGCACCGTCATCATCATCATCATCAAGCGGCCACGGTGCCACGAAAATGTATGGCGCCAAAAGTGCAATCTAATCCTGACCCCTTGGATCTAAGCGGAAGCGGTTGTGGTTCTTCATTTCGGAATCCTTTAATTTCCTTGTGCATACAAACAAACCTGTCCCAGTTTACCTTATGCTTTTCAGTTCGTGCCCAAGTACTTCATTAATGAGCGGATGTAGAACTGGAAACCCTATGATCACCGGTGGAACGCAATTTCGAACGCTGACCGTTATAATAGCTGGCGGCACTTGTCCATCGATTAGATGTGTTTATCGAACGCCCTAGTGCATCGATAGCAGTAGCATACGCCAGGTAGGAGTCGTCGTTTACAGGTAATATCAATTCGCAATGATGTTTCAAAGTGTGTCATGTCGGAATGAAGATAATGTCGTCTTTCGGCTTTGCACGTGAGAGCATGCTGTTTCCCGCTGCGATCATTAGAAATATAATAAATTAGCAAACTGCACAAATTATTCACTGTTAAGTTTAGTTAAGCAAATAGTTTAAAAATAGGTAGCAGTTAAAAAATGCACCCAAGAGGCAACTGAAAGGTTCAATTACCCTTTACCCTATAGGAGTTGCGGCTATTGCATTGCACCGAATGCAATAGCCGTGCCATGTTTCGACATTCCCGCGAGATGAAGCTGTCAATGGTCAACTAATCGAAAGTTAATATTGTACCGGTAAGGAGGGGTGGACTTCGTAACGATACAAATACGGTTAAGCCTTGGCCACCGCTGGCAAGCACCGTTGACAACCGGACCTTAGACGTACACCCGAGTATGAGCTTGAGACGAGAGTTGTCAGGGACAGTTTGGGTGACCCCGGGGGACCGGTCGCCCCCCTTGGGGCCTACTATGCCGGAACGGTCTAGCGCCAGGAACGAATCTGAATCACCACAAGAAGCCCTCGCTGCTTGCCTGGGCCTTTCCAAGTATATACTGATACGAGGTTGTGAGTGAGCTGTTCGCTGTATTTGATTTATTCGACTTGACGTAACGTGTTGCAGTGTATATTGCTACCATGTAACCACTCCAGGGTCTTGTAATGTATGTATTTTCCTTTTCCGGCACATTCAGCCTAGCAGCCTGGGGTGAGGTTGTGGAATATTGAATTATATTATATTGAATTAACTTACAAAAACCTAATGATCAGTTTCAGGGCGAAGATTTTTCGCCTAAATGCTTATACTACCACATAGTGTTGTTTCAATTGGGTAAGCCAGCAATTGTCATCTATGCAATGAAATATTTCTCTAATATAATACAAATACAATAATCGTGTACGAAATTTTATTGCATTTTGACGATACAAAGGTATGAGCTATGCAGTAAACAATTTTTTTTTCTAAATTTTTCCATTCCTTCGAGTGTGATTTAAATATGTTCCTTAACTATGCTTATCAAATTCCATTGAACTATATGTAAATTAGACCAAAATTATCATTAGCCAATGTTACTTCAAAGTGTATGCGATGTTTAACCGGTTTATCGTGAAAATAATCAGCCGCTTGTTTGGAACGAGGATTCTAACCTAAGGATGTACCTAGTGGTCTCCAAAGTAATGGGTATCAAACAGAAAATGTTCAGGAAAATAATGTTGCACTTTGCAACTAATGAAGAGGACTTCCTTTTTGGTTCAATTGTAAGTCACAAGATCAATTGTCTCCTAGTACAAGCGTGGAGCGGTAGGAGAGAAAACATTCTTCGTTCGTGGTTCATTTTGCGTCTACGAGGAAAGTTCTCCATGGAGACACAGCGCGCTGCATTAATGTATGAGCATATGCATCATAGCAGCCACGTGCTGCTAAGGATACGCCGGCGCCAACGAGCATGAATCGTGACCACAGGACGAATACTCGCGCCTGTCTACTAATGTCTACTAATGCGCAGCGAACATCCTCCACCGCTGGTAGTGGCGACACTAACACCCGTTCGTCAGGTTTTGATGCGATTTCGTTGGGATTTTTGAAATCAACTTCATGGCGTACGGTGCACGGACCAACGAAGACGCTGTGCTCGGTACGGACACAAACAGCGCAACCAGTGTATCGGAGCGAGCGAGCCGAGAAGGAAGGGGTTATGCACGCTGCTCGGTGCTGGATGGCCTGTCTCGGCGCGCCTGTCCGCCTGAGAAGAAGGGCCGTCATTCCGCAATCGGCAATCGGCAACGGTGGTGCACACGCGCTCGATAGCGATGCAGTTCTGGCCGGGTTCGTGCAAGTCTTTTAGTGATTTTTTTGTGTGCGTTGTACTTCTTGCTTCCGTCGTTCCTTCGTGGCCTCTCGATACAGCAGACGTGATTGGTCATGGCTGCCAGGCCGGTTAGCTCGGTGTTTGTGTGAATATGTTGTAGTGCTGCATCAACAGAAACCTGCTGTGTAATCGCATATAGGCGATGAGTAATTAGGTTCCAGCCGATGCAGATACGATCTCGGCCAACCTCGGGCAAGCCAGCCTCCGGCCAACAGCAGAGACGGCTTCTTGCGTTTGCGTTGCGGTTTCGCGAACGGAACCCGACATTCCGGTGAATGTCAATCGATCCGATACCGCTTCGGTGGGATCAACACCTCGAGTGTAGCGGCTTCTTTCGGTGATGATCGTCACCGCAAGATTGCAGACATGAAGTGTGCAGGTGAAATCTGCCCTAGTACTAGCATCAGCAGCGCGTACCATTGGCACGAGCACGCACGTGGACAACGTGGAAGGGTAGTACCATCTTAAGAGTAGGTTTACGTCCGGTTCCCAAGAGTAGCGCCCCTACCCTGACCAGAAAAGGGTCCGCGTTTCGGTTCGGTTAAGGTGAGAAAGCCTTCATCCCACAAAAGGGTGCAGTTTCAGTGAAGTGTCGCGTACACGTGCGTGCGGGCGTGCTTAAATGGGTTTTAGCGGGGAAATGATGGGTGGAGATGAAATGATGAAATCTATCCCGTGTTCATCAGGTTCGTGTTCACAGTTCAATGGCAGTTCGAAGGATGTGCGCGAAACTGGACGGTCTAGCGGCGGACAGTGATACTCTTGTGCAATCAACGTAATTGATGGGGTTGGCGAACAGCGAAACACTCGTTTTTTTTTTTTTAACTAATCAGCATCCGAGGTAATGAGATTATAATCGACACACCCACACACAATCCCGAAAAATAAGATAATCGAAATCTGACCAATAAGCTAGAGAAACGTACACACGTTCGTGCTTGGAGGGAATTCTCGGTGCACAACACCGTTTTTATATTCTTCGTCTAGTCTGAGTGCTTGGCGAGAAGCAAGGCAAGGCAAGGGCAAGGTTCGGTTTCGGTTCAGCAAAAACCGGGCTGATCGAGACGCGCTAGTGGGTCAAGGTGAGTGGTGGCTTTCTTTTCTTATGCCCTTCTGGATCCCTTGTAAACGTGTGTATTTAACGAAATTCATCCCCCGTGCCTAACGTTGGATGGGCTCCCGTTTTGGCGTTTTTTGCGTGAAGATGGAAGAAATGCATCGGTGCATATTACCATACAAAACACACGCAGCATTGCATGAAACTAATGGTTTCCATGGTGCCAACAGCAAGCCATGGCCGCGTTGCCGCAGCACCACCATTGCTTACAGTGCATTTATCAAATATCACAGCCAACAAGAAAAATAAAAAAAGAAAGAACTTGTTTCTGCAACCGCCATGCACTCGGGCACAGCAGTGTTCCTATTGCCGGTCGAGGATGATGATGACGATGATGAGAGCTCACATTCAGTGATAACGTTTTTTGAGAAAAGACGGTTCGACTTTGTATGGTACAAACCGAACCGGAATGATTGGAATCCAAGGATCCTTTTATGGCGACACATTCCTTGTAGGACGCATTCGCGTCGATTCGATCAAGTTACCGGTGCAGGCCCGTGGTGGCCGAGCGAGTGGTAGAGTGTTGAGGCTTCAACGCTACCTCATACCCAGAAAGCCTCCTATATTCACCAGGCGGAAGGGGGCACCGCGTTGCAGCCAAGTTACGGCTACGGGAGCTTGTCCTCGCGCGCCCACACGACACAGGGGGGCCAAGTCGTTGGAGTTGGAGAAAGGTGGAAAACGAAGCTATTAAATTTAACCTTTCAGACCATTTCGAACTGTGAGCCTCCGGTGGTGGACTGTCGCGCTATTTATTGCGCACTGGTATTTTCGTTTTGTACTTATTTTCGCTTCAATTTTCTTCGGTTTTGCATTTCTATTCCCGCATGGCACAGACGAGCCCTTGGCCTTTCGGTGATTAAATCGGCACAAAACACACCCTCTGGCTTGATACCATCAGCTGTATTCCGTTTGTTTGGTTCAAACTTAGCCATTTGCTACCATACCACATGGTTGGAGGAGGATGGACGGTGAAAATTGCACTATTTTTAACAAAACAAAAACTAACTTTCGTGATACACTTTTTCTTCTGCTCTACTATGCTTCCTTACAAAATTCTTCAGATGGCCTGCAGTAAAGTCTATTTTCTAAAGTTAGCCATCTTCCAACAATGCTTCCTGTATATAACACTCGTGGTCCTTGCCACAAGCACAAGCACCAAGACGAGCGAAGACAACCATTTGCTCACAACCCGCTGCCGATCGAACTGTACGTACAACGAACAGGTAAGAATCGGTGCGAAGGCGTGCGTAACACTCCTCACCATTAGATAGTAACGAAGTCATCATCATCTTCATCCCTCTCCTGACCAGTGCTATCACAAGTGCATGCGCAACTATTTAGAAAATTCTGCATACAAAAAGTATGGCGACTGTCCGGCCAATCCGCCCAGCAAGCTGGACTCGATTTGCCTAAACACGTGCGACGGTCTCGACTACAAGTGTCCCGGTGTGGAAAAGTGCTGTGCGCACTCGTGTGGCCAAAGCTGCCAAAGTCCACAGAATCTGGATAAGGTTAAAGGACTACCGGCGGTGCCCATTCACGCGATGTTGCTCGACAAAGGGATTCAGTATCGGACGGCGTTAGTGCAGTGGGAAATGAAGCAGGAGCAGGAACAAGCGAGTCCGACGTACTACATTGTCGAGTCCCGGTTCCACATCGGTACAAGCTACACCGAGCACAAGATGGAGAATGACTGGCAGCTCCATCCACTCATCAGTTTCATGCAGAAAGATATGGGCAACGTGAAACGATACCGTTGCGAGCTTAAGCTGAAGCCTGGCCGGTGGTATCAGGTGCGCGTCGCGGCCATCAACTCGATGGGAACTCGAGGTTACTCGCTGGCATCGAAGCCGTTTCAGCTGAGCAAAAGTAAGTTGGAAACTATTAGGTCTACAAGTTGCTTTTTTCGATTTTTGGGTTAAACAAAATGCTTTTTTTTTCAAAACCAAAAGAATAGTTACTGTGGCTTGTGACCGACAAAATATCTGATTCTATACTTTTTAAAACAGGAAAATGTTTTTTGTTTGTGTCGCAATATGTTCACCATAAGCTTAAACCAGCAAACTATAACTTTCAGCAACCGTTTTCTTGAAATGAAAGAAGGTTTTTAAAACTCTCTGCAAAATTCATTATTCAACTCGAGAAAAAAATATGTCACAGTTAATATTGTGAGCATACTTTAAAACGACAAAACAAAGGAGGCTGTGAACCTTCCCCGAACAAAATGACGGCATCTTTACATAGAACTAAGTTATAGACCTAATATTTGCTACGGTGTTTTGCGCTTAAAACCATAATTTTGTTTTGCACCCACCCACCCAGAACCAAATCCACCTCAAGCCCCGAAAAGCTTGATCATCGAATCGTTGGAGCAGAACGAAAATGGAACGTATGATTGCCGCGTCTCCTGGAGCCTTTCCCGGTCTGATCTGCCGGTGGAAAAGTACAAACTGAGCTGGAGTCTGTATCTCAACGCAACGAACAACCGATCCCGGACGGACAACTCATCTCTTTTCAAGGAAATGGCAACGATATCCGCGGTAAGAGCCTTCCACTATCGGGTTTCACCGGGCGGATGATTATCTAATCTGCAAATACTGTTGTTACATTTCACAGCCCACCCGCTACTATGACATTCGAGGATTGCAGCCGAACCGATTCTACTATCTGCAAATACAGGCCATCAGTGTGTACGGTCGGAAGCGGCTCAAGTCAGCGGCGAACCATCAGTTGGTCAATACTACCGTGGCGGACAAGGGCAAAGCGATCAACTTAGACAACCTGTTAATGGGAGATGCGGGATACCGGAAACCAAAGACTTTTCCTACCCTCAAGGATGGTATGTCCACCGCATCGAATGGCAATGGCGCGAGAAACGTCGGGTCGTCCAGTGGTGCTACGATACGTTATCATTTTCGCATGCAAAAATCGGGCCTTGCAGTACGGCTTAGCTGGTCCGCCAAGGGCTATAGACGGTACCGGGTGCAAATCTGTCGCGGCAATCGCGACTGTCTACTGGCCCGAAATGGCGCAGGAAGCAGCAGCAGCAGCAGTAGTAGTGTACGGTCCACTAATGACCATCTTCTTTGGCATGATGTTGTTTTACGCCACAACACTTACGAGTTCGGTAAGCTCGATTTTGATACACGCTACACCGTTGGTGTTCGAATAGGGCACCGGCGGAATCCAGGCTACGATATTGTACGGTCGTTTGTTACACCCAAATGTGAGCATTTTCGGGCCCAGAATCAGACTCATCCGCTAGTAATGGGATGCACCGATTTAGGTTAACCAGAAACCGCTTCAGAAACATAGCTCACTTGCCGTTCTACCTATGGGATTCCTAATGTTATACAAAATGATTGTAGTACAATGCGTGATGTAGTTGGATGATAATAAACTTAATTGCGTTTAGTTTTAACGTAGCCAACACCGCAGCAATGCCGATCGTGTCTGATTCTTTCTTTGTGTATGGACCACAGATGGCAAAGGTGATAATTCTGTGATCAGGAACGGTGATCTCGTACAGGTTTTAATGGCCAACCATAACACACCAGCTTTTGTAACCAAATCTAAACGTTTGCTTTGCTTTCTACTTTTTTATTTTCCTATGTTCATTACCAACATTCATTAGTCAACCTGCAACATTGATTATGTTTATCTTCCACATTTCTTCTATTTAGTTATTGTTAATGTGGTTTGATTTCCCTATTCCTAAAACTGATATTTTTCTAAATGGTTCTGCTCCAGAACAGATGCGGCCTAATTGTTTTGCGATTGTTGGTAGGTGTCCAACCACCATTGGTTGCCATCTTGCCAACAACCGGTGGTCCCGTCGATGGTCCGCCAGACGTACTTGCTGCTGGTTCGAGCCTATTTTTGTTGAAGGGTCTCGAAAAGGGCTTCTTGGTACGATTGGACGAACCGCCGTACCCTATACCACCTTCCGAGCCACGAAGACCAACACTTGGTGCACAATCCTTACCGTTCAACTGAGGATAAAAGGGAAAAAGAAAACTATCGGTTACACATTGCGACCATCGCGGAAACAAACGTTATCACCTTGAATGAAACAACTTTCTTCATTGATACGGATTGGTCTCTAACTAAAACACGTCCTTTTTGACAGAGCAGACATTAAATACTGCCCAAAAAGGCTGGACAGTGTGTTGGGCTAAAGCTAACAAAAAAAATCGATACTTGCGACCCCTTGCACCGGGAGGTTCACAGGGGTACGTGTTCCCCCTACGCAATGGTCAGCAAAGGCCATGCAAGGAACCTGTGGTCAGGTGAATAATTACGATTTAGGACACACATGTGTCGCATAAGGGGTGGCTATGAGCCACACACTGTAAATCCTGACGCGGTGAATCGTTCCCGGCGGGCAGTGAGGTCTCGGTTGAGTGACCAGCGTGGTTTTGGACACGTGGATCGTGATCAGAAGGAAAAAAATAAAATATGTCGACGAGAAAAGGGGTGAGATGGGGTGCTGGGAAAAAAATGTGGAACGCTTCACGATTTTGCGTGTCATCCTTGCGCAGGGGCCATGCTAATCTTCTCTGTATCGTTCCAATTTTAGTATATGTCCAGCCGAAGCTAGGACAAGCAAGGAGATCTTCACACGCTATATATACCATCGCTCTTTCAGCGCTTGTTCTGGTGATACATAACATTCGCCCTCTGCGTTACACTGCCATCTAGCGAAAGATTCTGAACTTCGCAGAGCCGTTGTAAGGTTCTACGGAATTTCCAGCCGTAAAAATTGTAAAGCCGGCGATACATGAAGCGTAAACTCAAGCGTAAATATAAAATTAATTCAATATATATAAATCAATAAAAGTAAAGCCTGGGCGATGCGTATCGCGGCTTTAGATTTGTATTTAACAGACTTACAAGTTAGAGTATATTTGGAATTGCTTAAACATCTACAATGATCGATTCATGCCCTACCGAAGAGGCCGCATGTCAGGTCTTTAAAAAGGTGGCCACCAGTTTGTTGAACTCATCCGCAAAACGCAGGTGGATGTTATGTTTTCCCTCGGGGAACACATGTATGCTGTGTGCGAAAATCGTATCGGAAAGTCAGACAAGACACGCTATGATCGCCCCGTCCGATACTACTTACTCTGAGTTTTTGATGTTGTTCAACAGATAAGGCACATGCTCCGGGATGATCATCGGATCTTTGGCCCCGTGTACGATGAGTGTGGGAGCCTTAATCTTGCTTAGTTTAGTGCTGCAAATATCTCCCTCGCATTCCTTATGAATCCGCAAAAGACCATCGACCCACGCAGACCAAAGCTTTGGAAAATATTCCACACCGTACACCGCCTCCATCGGTTCACGCATTCTTGCCGACCATTTGCTCACATCACGAATATCTTCATAAATCTTTGCTTCCGCATCCGAGATGTAAGAGTTTGAGCCCCAGACGATGAGCTTCTCGACATGGTCCGGGTGATTGGCCGCTTGTATTAATCCCGTGTTGCCCCCATCGCTCCAGCCCGCGATGCTGTACCGGTCAAAACCTAGCTTTTGCATAAGCTCATGAGCGGAAGCCGCATCCCGCTCGTAGAAATCCAGGGAAAATTGTTTTTCGGGAGGGCGCGATTTGCCGTATCCCGGTGGATCCCATGCGATAAGCTTGTGTTGTGGCAAAAGTAAAGGAAGCTTCTCAATTTGCGGCCTAAAATCTGTCCAAGCGGTTCCGAGAGCACCGGGCAGCAGTATTAACCCTCTACTACCCTGTCCAGCCTCCACAAAATGTACATCCTGCCAACCGATGCGAAGGCGACCCTCCTTAGTTGCGGAGGACATCCGGGAAAAAATCCGGGATGCTGCTAACGTAACGTGCAGGCGGGTTCGCGCGAAGGAACTCAGCAGATGCATCGTCTCCCAATCGATGTGGAAAGGCCTAGCGAGGACGAAATCTGCAACTGGGAAACGACTTTAATCCACTCTTATTACCTTTAAAAACTTAATTTTTTCCCATTTTCCCACGATTTTACGAAGCGAGCTCGGATCGGGACAAGAAAAAACAAAATAAAGGGTTGTAGCCCCGGTTTCGTTGAGTTTTTTTTTTGCCTCAGCAGCAAAAGTCCCGTGAAGTTTTCTTCCTCGCCCGCTCGCTCCCTTCATTATTCGTTGGAAGTGGTGGCGTGCGGACGTGCTCGAGTGTGCTCGTGAACTTATTAGTTTTATCTGGTGATTACTTTTAATTAAAGTATTATAGGTGTATTAAGGTAAGTAAAATATTGCAGATTAATTGATTGTGAGAAAATCGGGCGGTGAAAACTGTGGAAACCACGCGTTTTCAAGCGAACCCCAATCGGGAACGCTAGCGCTACGCCTGATGGCGTTACCCACGCCGTTTTCCCCATACCCCCCGCGCTGCGCGGTAACGGTTGAAAAATCGATGTCGAGAAAATGGCGTCGCGTCTGCTCGACTGCAGATGTGAGTTCGAAACCACCCAAGCCGAGGAATTCTTTTTCTTTTAGGGGGTTTCGAGTTCTTTTGATCGGGTTGGTTCATCGATTGTTGTGAAATGGGCCAGTTGTTGAAATTTTAGCTGATTTTTGGCGGCAAATTTTGCGAATAGAAAATTGGATTGAATTGGATTTCCAGAACATTCCTCAATGACGCCGTTAGGTTAGGGACGCTATGCTTGCGTCACCATGCTAGATTGATTAAAGAAACGAGTTTTTCTGTTTTAAATGGTTTCGGGCATTGTAAGAAATGTTTGTAAAAAGTTTACCTCCTCTTAGACGGTTTGATTTCATGTATTTTTTTTCCCCTTTTTAATCCCAACCACACAGCCGCCGCACAACTAACTGGCAAGAAAAAGAGAAGCGTCCTCCAAGATGGCGGACGATGAGCAATTTTCGTTATGTTGGAACAATTTCAACTCAAACCTATCGGCCGGATTCCATGACTCCCTCGTACAGGGCGACCTGGTGGATGTGACGCTAGCCGCCGAGGGCCATTTAGTGAAGGCGCATCGTCTCATTTTGTCAGTTTGCTCGCCCTACTTTCGGAAAATGTTTATGCAAATGCCCGTTAACCAGCATGCATTCAGTAAGTACAACTCTTCGCTTGGCTTCTCTTACTCGCAAGCAACCTGCACACTCATTCTCCATTCATACAACTATCAACGTTTCAACACCTGGCACGGGTGGAAATGGTTGAGGATGGTAGAATGTTGCTCGTGGCGTTTTGCTTTTGCGCACATGCATCCAGGAGCATGATGGACTTTATTCTCACGCAATGTCTCATTTTCCCCCTTTTGTCCATGCAGTTTTCCTTAAAGACGTGAGCCACTCAGTCCTGAAGGATCTCATACAGTTTATGTACTGCGGGGAGGTGAATGTGAAGCAGGAAGCCTTGCCCGGTTTCATCAGCACTGCTGAAGCATTACAAATTAAGGGGCTGACAGAAACGGTAAGTGTGTAAATTTGGACAAACTGTGGATTTGTTCTGCGGGAGGGGAAATGTAACTAAATGCTAACTGGTTTGCTATCTTCCCGATCATAGGGAGACAGCGCACCACCACAAGCATCCCCAGCCAAAGAAATACCCTCCACACCGGCCCCGGTGAGCATTTCAACCGCCAACACTGTGCCACCTCGTGGCAAATCACAGCGCACTCGAGTTCAGTCATTCAAACTTGAATCCGAAGAAAGTGGTGACGATAAAATAGTACAAATTCAAACACCCGCCTCGCACCACCATTCCGCGTCGGCATCTCAGCAGGTGCAACAAGTTCAGCAGTTGCACGTAGCCAGCGGTCAGAAGCGAGTGCTCGGTCAGCGTCATGTGCAAGCGAGTCAGATCACAAAGCGGGCAAAAATATCGCTCAGCAGTGCCGATGTGCTCGATCCCTCGGACAATACTACACAAATCCAGACTGTACAAATCATCAAGCAATTGCCATCCCAGCCCGCCGAACCAGAATATGTTGATCTGGCTATGGAAGCAATAAACGCGAAACCTGAACCAGACTACGCTGAGGAACCGGCCGAGATCGAAACAGTGGAGGCAGAAACGGAACAGGATCAATCACTAACGGAAAACGAACAGACGGCCGATCAGGAACAGGAACATGGAGACGACGGTGACCAATACGTTGACGATGACGCATATGGAGAGCTTTCCAAATATGAGGAATCTTACTTCACTGAGGCCGAAGACGCAAAACCTGGAGCATCTGGATTTGGAGAATCATACGCATCGGACGGCACTAGCAACGAACAGACATCACAAGGTAGGTGTCACAACATGTTTATCTATCGGTTGGAAAATCAGTGGCGTTGGTTATACTTTTCCCCGTTGGCTGAAACTTGGTCATGGCAGCTTGTAGGCCAAAGAAAACTTGATCTTCACTTATTTTGAGAATTACGTATTATATATATATACATGTGTATACATTTATTGTTCGTGATTTCTACATCGATACGATGCTGTTCCTGAGTGAATACTGTTCCAGAAATTTTGCAGCCTGTTAAGAAGTGCACCGTAATAGTAAAAAAAACTTAGCAAACCGTGTATAATAAGAGTGTAGATAAGTATTTAGAGACACAGCAGAATGCAAAATGAAAAGACCGGGGAATGTGATTTTGTTAAAACAAACATTTTCAAATTGAAGTCTTGAGTGATTAGATTACCTTTTGTGCATAAACGTTTGTGAATATCCGCAATGTGACTGCCGCGAGTGTCTGCCTGGAGTGAGTGAGTGATATGGCGAATTTGTAAGGTAAGACTTATCAATACTCGTGGAATTGTCCAACTTTGTGAAGATCAAGTATTATAATTGTTTTTTTTTTTTAAATCAAGTAACGCAATCAGGCATCAATGTGAATGCTTTCTCAATTTGATCCAAAATTTCATTTTAAGCGCCTGGGGAAAAGATAACTGGCAATACTCTTTTCGTCCAGCAATCATTTGAGATGTAAACCTGGTCATTTTACTAACGACAAAGGCATTACATTCTGAAATGGTCGCAGTGGTTCCTATTAACCACAACGATACACTGCTCATTATTAAATTATTTACATTTATATATATTATACTGTCAACTATATATTTTTAAATATATTTTCAATATTCTGTCAATTCGTTCTAAGTCGCTATACAAAGAATATTTTTCGTTAACGGGCTAAACGATAACGATAAACGAAACGCGAGTCAGCTAGCTTCTAACGCGTGTGCCGGATTTAATTTATTTCAATCTGCCTAGGAAATTGTTTACGAATTTTATTTAATTTTTTTCGCGATGCCGTTTGTGATAGTTAGCTTGTTAACGGTAGCGTCTCATCGTTATTAGAAGTTTATTTTTCGTTTTTCACGTATCCTGATTTCTTAAACTCGCGCCGGACGATCGACGACGACTAGCGCTCGTTGATCAAACTCGTTTTACTAATAATGTGCCAAATTGATCGAATTTGAAAGGAAAGTAAATAGGAAATGATTTGTGAAAGTGTGGTGAACTTCAACATAGCAACAAACGGTTTGCCTTAAGTGGCTTTTCGTTTTGTAGAGTAAGTATGGTTTTAACATTGCAGAGAATCGTCAACGTTCGAATGATAAACTCGTTGGTAACTTGTTGAAGAAAGTAACAGCAAAACAAAAGGATGGAAATTAGATGGTAGAAGACCTGGTCCAGGGTCTTCAACGGTAAAACAGGTATCACAGGTGGGTATGAGTGAAGCTTAAGTATCTATAATTAAGACAATAGGCTAATATAAATTGAGAAAAAAATGCTGAATTAGGTAGGTCAGTCATTTGGCGAGTCGGCCACTTCTATCTTGATGCGATGGACGAATGTCATTTTGGTTTAAATAGTTCTCACTGTTAAATAAACTTAACGTAAAATTTGACAAATTTAATGAAACGATCATATCAGAAAATGCTTTCCATAGCACACAATCCGTTTACATTTTTTATGATAACTTTCGAATATGAGGACTATTAAACCCCAAAATGATCTTCGTGTCCATCCTAGTTCAAGAGCAGTAATTAAATGGTTCAAAACAGGTAAGTATACATGGATTGGGCTACCTTTTCTGTGAGATGGCTAGGGATCGGTCACACTATTTTTGAAGGCTTGGTAATTATCTGTTTATATGAAGCAAACGGATTTGAACTTTTATATTTTCTATGCTATCGGCGAGAAGTGTAGCATTGTGGTTTCAGCATTGTATTTTTTCATTTTCAGAAATCGAATGGTTTATCTTTGAACCGATCATAATCCGTTCGATCCTTGAGCTTCGTGCAGTATAGGACGATGACTTCTGCCATGCCAGGGGCTGATGAAGATGTTGTTTCGATTGTTCAAATGACAAGCGGATGTGATAACAGAAAATTTTAAGGAAATACAAATATACACCGAACAGATTTGATTGCTTAATGTACAAAGGAACCTGAATTCTATCAAGCTACATTAATGCAACTCGTACAGAAGAAACATATTCTCACTTTCGCTCATTTTTTTAATTGATGGCGATATAATTGTATTTTTAAATGTAGATTCTGCAACCGCAATACAATGCTCGGTATTGGTGGGATTATTTGGTTCCTCCACCACATCTATCAGCAACGATAACGAGTCCTGTGATGTAAAAATCAAGCAAGAGAGGGAGGAAAAATTCTCGACCGATTGCAGTGACCCTTGTTCTTCAACGACATTGACCCGTTCGTTGGGCATGAAACGCTCATCGGCAGTTGAGGGTTCCGTACGTATTTCAAGTAATAATAATGATAATTTCGGAAAAAGAAGAGGTATTATATTACCTCCGGAGACGTTACGTAGGCTTTCATCATTGCGGTTGGAGAGGAGCGCAAACAAATATCATGAAATTAGGAAAAGCGCTGGAAAACCAGCGCAGCGTAAACGATGCGTTTCATGCTTCAACCAGTCTTTGCTGGAATCGGGTGCAAAACCTAAGCCCATAACCAAATGGGTTACAACGTATTGCGACGATTGTCCTGAAAAACCTTTTTTGTGCATTCTATGCTTTAGTAAGATTCATTGTAACTTGCAAAGCAAATCTGAAATGGTGTAGTGCGGGAATTCATGTATACTACAAGTGCTTATTCAGAAATGATCGCCACGAGTTTTGAACCTTGGTCAACTGCAAAGCCCATTCCTTCGTTTAGTTTTATTTAACCAGGGATAAAAATATCATCCGAAATTAAGGGACAGAATAGGAACTAAAATGTGCACAGATAATGGTTGCTTTTAATCTTTGCACAGTTGGCCATTGCAGTTTAAAATATATAACAACAGTACATGAATAATTCAACTTATTGGTGCGATCTCTAACGTTCCTTAAAGAAGATTGCTACATGAAATACAGACTACATTGAGGGACCGTGGGACCACTTTGTCGATAACCTCATATTGAGCTCTGGTTGTATTGATTTACTATGGTTGTCTAGTGGCAGGTCCCCGAGGCAACGGAAGGTAGAAACACCATTTCAGTCACAATTATATCAGCAATAAAGCTCAAGAGTTTGAATTGAATAGACACTGTTTCACCTGATTTCATTGTGTATCAATCCGAACTGTGATTGGATGTGATTTCTTGCAGCCAACACTGCTGAACAGAACACTGCCCATCCCGATTGTATTTGTTTTCTATCGTCCCCATTTGTTTTGTCCTCTCTGTTGGTTGCGATTCTCTTTTAGGATTGCCTACAGCATTCTCCAGCAGACAAAAAATGATTGTAGAACTCAACCCACTGGCATTGCCCGAACAGTCTCGACTGCCATCCGGCAAGCGTAAAGGAGACGGCGGAGGGGCACCGAAGACTGGATCGATCAGAAGTGTGGGTTCTGCTATGTTCCATAAGCTCGCGAACCAAATGAAAAGAAAGCCGGTTGGCTCACCGGGCCATTTTTCCTCCAACCCATCGTCTTCAGTTTTGAAACCTAATTCACCGGAGACCTCTGGAGTAATCAAGTTCATTCGATCACAGAAGAAATGCGCTCAATTGGTATATGCCGGGTACATTTATAATCGAAAAATAACTCATCGGAATGGTCGCACCACATGGCGCTGTTCCGATCTCCTTAAGTATCAGTGTGGGGCTACATGCGTCACGAAACATAACTCTCTGATAAGCGTAAAAGGTAACC
The DNA here is from genome assembly GCF_943734665.1 of Anopheles aquasalis. Classification (NCBI taxonomy): domain Eukaryota; kingdom Metazoa; phylum Arthropoda; class Insecta; order Diptera; family Culicidae; genus Anopheles; species Anopheles aquasalis. The sequence continues at coordinate 49,559,464 of NC_064877.1, forward strand.
ATCAGCATCCCAATCACGAGAGCAAGATTGAGGATAAACTGCTTTATGACAATCCAGAGGACTTGGAAGAGTATCTGAACGTGTATACAGGCGATCCTTTAGATTTAAATAGCCAGCAAGTGGATGTCATCGACACTGGTTCTGAGTTCAAAGTAGTTCTTCGGGCCAGTACCATAATTGCCGGCGCAGAAAAAGAGCATTCTTTTTCACAATCGAAGAGCAGGAGAAAAGGTCCATCACATCAAGTGTTATCGGAAACCGTTTCTGAGCTTACAAAGGAATAATTGATCAGAGAAGAATGAAAAGACGAAAAAAGCGCAATCACATCTGTTGGCTTATCTTATGAGCAATAAAAAGCGAGTAAACTGTTACTAATAGCTTTATAAATATTCTCTTCCAAATATTATCGATTGATTCGATCTACCAATCTTTTTTGCTACCCGTCTATATCAATTGCTATAGAGTGAAACCTCATTGGATCGATAGTAAGGAGTGATAATTGTTTATTCAATTTGAACAATCTTCCGTTTCTGTGCGCATTATTTAATTCTATCATCATTCTTTCACAGGATACAAACCCCCATCTATTTTTGTAGATGAAGTAGGCACTTGGCCTCGCAAGCTTAAGCGTTCCCGTTTTAAAATGGAATTCGAAAATAAGCAAGAAAAGCATGAAAAGTACATGTTTATCTCTAGCCGAAAAGGAGGACTTCAGTTAGTCCACCGTAACTACATGTACCGATCGAACTTACGTCGGCAAGGTCCCGAGAAAAACATCGTCTACTGGGAGTGCGCTAAGAATCGCACACTCAAGTGTCGCGCCAGGTTGAAGAGTGTCGGCAATAGCCTTTACATTTCTAATCGAGAAGGTAATAAGAGAAAGTCACCGTTTTCTGACGGCGATGCCAAATAGCTCAAATGACATGCAATCCCATTCTCGTATTGTTTGATTTTAGAGGACCACAACCATCCCTGCGAGTCTTTACGCATTGTCGATGCATCGAAAGCTGGTAACGTAACCTACTCCGACATACCTTCTTTGAAGAACGTTAATGATCGATCAAAAATGGAATAAAATATAAACATGTTACTGTATAATCACCTGAACTCTTGAATATGTGCGTGCCATTCATTGGAAGAGAAATCGCTCTTTGTCCTACCCTAAACGAATTTCTGTATCGGTGTTTTCGTTCCACAAGTTAGTTTCTTATAATTAAACTCTTCATTTTAGCTGCAACAACAGGCGCATGGTGGCACGCATCCTCTAAAACGCCCCACCCGCAGGTTAAGTTTGTTACCAAGCAAAATGGTAAGCGTTCCCTCGTTTTTATGGGCTACAGATACACATTGAACCAAAAACGAGGAGATCTACGCTACTGGGAATGCTGCTATCGGCGATCCCAACGAAAATCATGTCGTTCGCGAATCGTCACTTACATTGATAGTATTCGTAGTGTTCGTGGTGCACACGATCATTCCCCTTTCAAGGATGAGGAGACAAGCAATTATGATTCAGCTGCTGACGGCGTGCTGGAACAAACGTTACCAGCTGACACGTGCTTACGAGAAATAGAAAATGTAAAAATTGAAGTACAAAGAAAAAAACGGCGATAAAGTAGTTTTGGTAAATAAACAAAACAAACTAATACGTTTTGATTATCGTCAATATGTCGATGATTAGATACAAAGTTATTTTGTACTTATAATAATGTTAAAAGTCACTGAGCAAGCAAACGCCTTCTGTGTCAAGGATATTTATACATTTCCCAAAAAGCAAATCGACCGACGACTTCTATGCAACATTACTGTCTTTTGTGTTATGCTGGATCGGGCTGCGTATGTGACTAATGCTCGCTTTTCCCGTTCTCTTCTCTACATCTTCAAAAGAAAATTTGCTCGACAGTGCTTCTGCTACTGGCGCTAGTATGTCGGCGGAGTTGAAGTTCATCAAGAGTCCCTGGTCGACACCCTGCCTGGTACTGAATGAGTATTTGTATAACTGCCATAGTACACGGGGTGAAATCGGATACTGGCGATGTCATAACTATTCGCGCAAGGTTAAGGAGGAACGGTGCCGAGCCCGTTGTGTAGTTAAAAACGGACGACTAAGTGCGCTTACGGGTGCGCAGCACAACCATCCACCACACACAGAAAAAATACAGCGTATTATTCGTCGTAATAATGCCGACGAGCACCACGAACTTCAGCAGCAGCAACAGCAACAGCGTCAGCATCAACATCAACATCAACATCAACAACCACAGTCTGCTGCTGCGCCTCCATCTGTTGTCTCCGTTCCCGTTTTGAATGAAACTACTAGTGCGGGTGTGGTGACCATCCTTCCGGCAATGCTTATTCCTAAAATGCAGGAGTATCAGTTGCCGGTTGTGGAGTTGTAGTGTTTAATAGATCAATGGAAGCCAGTGCGCATAGTGGAGCTAACTGATAGTAATCAGTGAGTGGGCACAGGAGAATATCGTAAATGTGACCAGCTGGATGCATTCTCTCGAAATCGCAAGCAATCCTGAAACATTTTGAGCAACAATCTTATCAATGTGCAATATTTATGACAAAATTTACCTCTGAGCCAGTGTCATGACATTTGTTAGTAATAAATGTAATGCAATCATTATTTATTCAAGCACTGGATGCGCCTCATCAAAAAAGGATGTAATTGTTTCCTCATTTCACGGAGAAGGGGAGAAATTCTAAAAGCCATGTTTTAGCGTTTTTTTTTTATTTTATCCGAGTAATTTTTTCGAATACAGAACTAACATTCTTCGTTAACACCTTCTCTATTTCATGACCAAATGTTGATAGATAAAGCGGACAAAACTGCTGGAGGACATCTATGCATTCGCAGCCAGCGTGGGGCACCACTGCTAATGAGAGACGGTTTCATTTATCGTTGCGAACGACAACGCGAAATTCGAACTTATTGGCTGTGTATTCGTTATAAAAAGGTACACTGTACGGGTCGACTGATATGTGATGGGAATGAGGTTTTGAAAGAAACAATCCATTGCCATCCACGCGAAGACCGACGATTAGCAATGTCCGATATAGTGCCAATTAATCTGGAGGTGGAAAAAATTTCCGCTTTCAGTGAACCACGTGCTTCACGAACGAGACACAAAAAAAAAACAAAGCAAACAGTGAAACGAAGTGTGAAAGAGCACGGAACAGCAGGAGGCAACTAAAATGCGGACAGAAAAATAAAAATGGTAGCAGATAAAGGAAATAAATGGATTTTTTTCTCTTTTTTTAGTTGATGAATTACGGACTGGGCAAATCGAACAATTCTCAAACCGTCGCTTGTGCGGCAATAATAGTGGCTTTTTTTGCCTTCGGTGTAACATCGCTAGAATTTTTTTGTGACATTTTTCCATCATTTTTCATTCAATTTCGCAACACCAGGCTACACTTTGGAGTACATCTTCAGTCAGCGTGGGCACCCATTTATGGTCGTAAATGGATATCTGTATCGCAAAAATCGCAACAGCTACTGGCGCTGCATACGGTATGAATGAAAATTTACGATCAAACTCTACCAAGGCGAGAATTAATCAATGTATTACGTGTCCTTTTTTAATCCAATTGTGCTACGCTACAGATGTAACACTCACAAGTGTCGCGCACGAATAATTGTCCGAAATGGCTGTGCGCGCGTTTGCTTCGACCAACATACACATGAGCGCGAAACGGAAAAAATACGGCGTGGAAGGAAAGCGCTGCTGATGCAGCAGCAGATGAATGACAACAAATGTCCGAAGCAATAAAGTGAAATATTAAATGACATGAAATTCGTGGTCAATATGTTTCATTCCTTTAATATTTTTCTTTTTGAGCGTATTTCAATATTTTGACGAACTTTTTTCATCAAACTATGTGGTTTCATCTATTGCAGATGTTCTACTGAATAGCTATACGTTCATTCCGGAGCGTCCACCACCACTAAACGAACAAGAGCCACTCCCAAAGGTTTGGTACTCAACATCGCTTACCTTCGCCCCTAATCGGCGTGGTACGATGAATTTACATTTCGGTGGCTATGTGTACGTCCATAAAAAGCGGCACAACCGAACAATGAATTGGCTTTGCTGTAAAGGAAGCAATACGATAAAGTCCCGGTGCAAGGCCCGTGTTTCTACTGAAGGCAACAACAAGATTCGGTTTGGTACACACGGTCACAACCATCCCGCGACGGAGTTAAAGACTGCGCAGAAAATGTTCTACTGTGATAGCAAACATGTTAGTGACTCAGGAGAAAACTTCGACGAACTACAATTTTCTGAGTAATCTATCATGCTGCCTGCCTCATTTCACCTACTCTCTTACTTGCGTACGTAAAACATGATCATTTTTGCAGAAACTGAACAGTACTTAAACTTTTGCTTCTGTTTCGTTTCGGCAGTTTTGTGGAAATTACGAAGTGTGCATTAAATGGAAACTTTTTGTATTTCATTTCAGGACCACAGCGGATGTTTGAGTTCAACGTTTATTTTAAACCGCTCAATGGTTGCAAAAGCTATCCTGTTTTGCTATGGTAGGCCAACCAATGCTACCATCACGACAAAGGGCCGCTATAATACATTGCAATATTCTAGCGACGAATTGTGTAAACCGTATAGGAAGCTCCACCGTTCTAGCTTTATTCCAGCAACATCAACAATCCATTCTGCGCCATCCTTAGAGGCATTACAGTCTAGAAGTTGATTGAGGTTGAATTGCGGTATTATGAAATTGTACAGACATTGACGGTTAAGAACGCCGTTGGTTTATAGATTCAGATAATTATAAAATGTTTTTTTCTATTCAGGTAAAAAAGATGTGACAATTCGCAGTATCATAGTGAAATCAATTGCGTTGAATAAAATCATATCATCCACTATTAATGATGTCTTGCGTTGATAAATTTTTTTTTATGTTGTAAATCGCTAACTATATGTTATGTTTTGTTATTTTGTTTTGTCCGATTTCATTTGGACTTTTCCTTTTAATCCTTCTTCCAGCGCAATCCGGGTATTACTCATTGGCGGTGAAGAAAGAGGATTCTGGAGATTCATCTTCGAATCTGGCGATCCGGGCTTCGGAGCGGAGCAATGTGGCCATATTTTCGACAACAATGCGAGGCAAACAGCAGCTACTCTATCATGGCCAACCTTTCGTGTTTGAGAAAGAGGTTCCACAGCGATCGGCTGAACCGAAACAAATCTGGCGCTGCAATCAGTGGTGGAACCAAAAATGTCGGGCACGGGTGTATACAGTTGCCAAAAAGGTTACGCCCCTGAATGGTTATCACACCCATAGTGATATCGTGAAACGAAAACAGCGTGTCGTCAAAGCTAACCGATAACTGTTTTCAAATAAATGAATGAGTGCGACAATATTTTACACATAACGTATTTATGAAATGGTCTTATTACAATGGCGCTGTATAGACAATATTCAATTGTCAACACTTGAGAATTGCTGTTTCAATAAAACATTTTCTTTAAATTTCAATAAATTTCCAGCAAAGAGAAGCATTCCAGCAA
>NC_064877.1:49570000-49615000 GCF_943734665.1 Anopheles aquasalis
TATTATATAGGTGTCAAGACTGAAGCACACTGCGACCAAGAAGAACCCAACAAATTGGTTTACCGCAGGAGCCAAAAGGGCAAACTGCAGCTGAGCTACAACGGGTTTTACTACTGCAAAGAAAAGACGATACATGAGAAGGAATATTGGCGGTGCATTTACTACACCACCAAGATCAAGTGCCACGGTCGCTTGCATGTGGTCGGGAATGAAGTGTTCCGTGGAACATCGCACAACCATGTTGCGCGACGCTTCAAGCGTGCCGACTATAAGCGATTGTCCGAAATTCTCTTACCAGACCGATATAGCCTACCAGATCGAAGAAGTGGCGTTCCAGATCGCAAAATGCTTATAAAACAAGACCACATACGCCAAAGTGGTTTATGAAAGATAAAACGTACGAAGAAGAAATTTATTTAGGATTTCTCTTTTTCTATTCTGCAATAAACGCATTCTATCCCGATAAGTAATCATTAGTAGTACTGAGCTGCGTTTATTTGCTTTAATGTAGTCCAAGAGATTTGTTTCTATTGCGGTTCTAATTTTTATTTTTTTCTGATTGATTTGTTTTATTTTTAGCCCAGCATAAAGGCGCCCAGGGTAAGGCGTGGATGTTAGTAAAGGAGTCCTGTGTACAGTTCACCAATACGCAACGTGGACGCACTATGCTTAATTATGCCGGATATAAGTACGTGCAAAATAGACAAAGCACCAAAAACATATTCTGGCGTTGTGCGCGCTATGTTAAGCACGGGTGTCGTGCGTCATGTGTTACGGCCAAGCATTCATCTTCTGAATATTTAATTCGCCGTTCCGGAACAGCACATAGCCATCCTGCAGAAAGTGGTGATAACAAGGTGTCTTGAAGCGTTCTGTTTGTGTTCACGAAAAATATCCAAAGTGAGACGATTAGTTAATGGGACGCTAAGACAAAGAATGGTTTCTGATCGAAAGTTATCGAAGATTAAACTGTAAATAAAGACAAACCTTACATAGCAATTTCAAAATGTTTAACACTTCACGTTCATTTTTCAAATTTATACAGGATTATTATACCTTCCAATATTTTTTTTTTTTTGATAGCTAATAGTGTGTTTTTTTTTAAATTTTCTTTACTAACATCGTATTTTTCCATTTTTATTTATTTGCAGAAAATGTTAAGCTTTGCCAGGTGAAACGATCCCGCTCTGATCGAAATCGTACTTCTTTTAGACACGATTTCGATCAGGAAGCCAAGGTGTTCAAAACAATGGAAGCAGCAATTTTCGGTGTATCGCAGCGCGGAGCTAGGAAGCTTATATATAAAGGCTTTCAATATGTAAAAGATCGAGATTTTCCTGACTCTACCAACTGGAGATGCGCGCTGTTTAAGCGTCACAAATGTCGTGCGCGTGCTATTACAAAACATGTTGGCGGTGTGGTTTGCGTTAGACCATCCAATTTTAAGCACAACCACTCTGTAGATGATTATAGACGATCTGCAACATGCGAAGGCAACTGATCGTCTACTGCTTGAATATTAACGCCGTGAATTGATACATACATGCTGTAGATGATTGATTAATTAATTTTAGTTTGCTATTATATTTTATTTTTTAACCGATAATTACGATGGCATGCCTCACATTGTGCGGCTCATAGATTCCATATGTGTGATCCACTGAGAAAATCGAAAGGCCCGACTGACAATGGGCGATTAGTTTTGTGTGTTTCGCGAGAAATTGTTTCTTAACTAGTAATAAATTGATGGAAACAATTATCTGTCATCGAACGAATGCTTATAAGCTAGATTTTGTGAAAACTATATGTGTTTTAATGAAGTGCATCTTTTAATATTTCTAACTAACTATATTTATAGACATGTTTTACATATGACTATTTTTATCTTTTGTAGATAGTTTCCGCGAAGCAGTTTTTGGAATCACTAGACGAGGTCATCGTATGCTGCTCCATGAAGGACATGGATATGTGCGGGAGAAGCAAAAGGGCACAATTTCCAATTGGAAGTGCTCACTTCATTCGAAATACAAGTGTAAAGCACGAGCTGTAACCAACGAAACGCATGGGAAGGTATTGATGCGGCTGACATGGGGCATTCATTCCCATGGTGGCTATGGTCATTTTAATTCGAAAAGCGTTAAATGATTGTAAAACGAACAATAAACCAACGATGGCTAGCAAATCCAACCTGTCCATTCGTCCCGATTCAACGCTCATAGCTTGTCACAAACAAGGACATTAGCTTAATTTTTGATTTTTTTACTAACGGGAATCCCATTTCCTCTCCTTGCTTCTTGTAGGTATCTATGTGCCAGCCGTGTTTGGAACTACGCGGCGTGGTCATAACAAATTGCTGCACGATGGACACGCGTACACACGAGATAGACAGTCCGTTAAAACGTGCAACTGGAAGTGTTCGCTGTTTACTCGATACCGGTGTCGTGCTCGCGCCGTTACCAAAGATATCGAAGGCCGTATTCACATGAAGGTCACAAACACGGATCATTATCATCCCAAGTTTGAGTACAAAGTTACATCTAAAAAAGAGGCAATTTCGTGAGTTGATCCATTGCAGTTAGACGGATTTTAGCTATAACTGATCTTTTGCATATATAAACATTAAAAGTACAGCAAGTAAACGAATACCAAACATCTTCATCAATTAATGGCTTTTGTATTGGGGGTGTACTTGTGCGTGTGTATGAGTATATGAAAGTGTGGCCCGTTTTACTTTATAACGCCAGCAATTCATATCAGTCATATGGCATATTAATTAACTATTCTGGCTTTCATTCGATTTGTTTCAGGTATTAAGTCGTCTTCGTTTACTGAACCAGCCTTTTTCGAGGTATCCTCTCGCGGAACTCAGTGTCTCGTGTATGACGGCTATTATTACAGCAAAAACAAAACCGCAGAAAATGGAGCAAGGGTAAACTGGAAGTGTCGGTTCTATCAGCGTTTACACTGCAAAGCCCGAGCCTTGACGAAAAATATTAATGGTTGTCAGTACGTGAAGATGTTCAACATTAAACACACCCATGGACGAGAGGTTAATTCGCCACGAAAGCGACGCAAGATTAAGCTGGAGCCATTGGACACTCCCTAGACTCATATTCATATCTGAGACCATCAATTACGTACACACACACGTACGAAAATCTTACATTTTTTTTGCCATAAATAAAGTGAAGTATTGCTGAACCACAGTACCCCTAATAAAGTGACAAAACCAACGGTTTAAACCCATCTATTGTGTGATAAATGGTGTAAATTGGCAGTGGCATACTGTGGGTTCTTTAAAAGAAAGTTGTAGTGCGTCACACATTAATAATGTCTACATTATTTAATATCCGGTTTATATTTTTTTTTACAGATAAAGGACAAGATATAGCGACGCCTGAGGTTGCCCACTTCGGTTCGACGCAACGTGGAAAACCACTGCTCGTGATTGGAGGCTATTCGTTTATTCGGAACGGCGAGTTTATTGATTCCATCAATTGGCGATGTTCGCTTCACCGAACGCTTAAATGCAAAGCTAAGGCCATCACGATTAAGCGAGATGGGCAGAAGAGTGTACGCTTGTCGTATCCGGAACACAATCATGCCCCAAACGCTAAGTTTACCGATTGTACTGCAATGAAAAGGATAAACTGGCATACCTCAATAGGTCTAGGTCTATTAGAAGATGAAATAAGAAAGGAACTCAATGATAATCTTGAATGAAAGAATTCAATGATGATAGATTGCTTGGCAGCAACATCCATTTTGGGAGAAGCCAGAATTGAGAATTTTTTTTAGAAGAGTATGCCATCTAGAGTTGTATGCCATAAAGGAAAATGACTGGCAGATCCCAAGTTTATATTCGAAGCTTTGATACGCTTCCGATTTTCGATTCTGCTGTAGCGCAACGTGAGCTGAACGTAGGTGAATACATCGCTATATAGTTTGTTTAAATAATTTTCGCATTGCAAATTAGTATTTAAAGAATATATTTTTGTGATTTTATTTTAACAACATTCCCTTTTTTGCAGAATCTACCGGATCGCGTTCTGTGGGGAACGAATTTACGATCGACGATAACGGTTACAAAGATTCGGCTACTGCGCTGTTACAAGCGAAGTTGCTATCATCATCCGCCAGCAGAATAGTAGTAAGCTAACTCTTCCTTGCTTTTCATATTACATCATTCTGTTTTTGTTTCTTTTTAGGCTAAACTAAAAAATATGGCAAAAAGTATCGATGATGAAAGCATAATATTAAATGATTGAATGATTCAGTGAAGATTGAAAGGATGAACATTAGTTGACCCAGTCTCATGAACTCGAATTAAAAATGTTTGTGTGAACAGGAAATTATTAATAAAATACTGTAAAAAATGTAGTTTTTTTTCATACGTTTCTCTTCTGTACTCTCTTCAGTACGTCTATTTCTTGATTTGCTAATATTTTTTTTCTTTCCTTTTTACTTTAACGTTTGTGCATTCACAGTGAGACGATCAAAATCTTTTGGCCTTCTTCACGTAGACGGATGGCAATTTACGGCTGGACAGCGTGGTAAACCAAAACTGTTGATTGGAAATAACACTTTCTTCCGTACCAAGGGTGACAATCAGCGTTCGTATTGGTCTTGCTCGTCATACAAGTCGAAAAAGTGTCGTTGCAAGTTTGTAACACATCGCGACAGCTTTGTTGTGAAGTTTACCCACAAAGCACACTCTCATCCAGACGAGTTCACCGATTTGTCGAAGGTTCAACTGATCGAGGCTAATATGGATGATTTTTACGAAAGATACAGCATCAGCATCATCGAGGAAAAACCCATAATCGAGGAAATCGTTTTAGCGTGAACATTGGCGGGTTAATTCACACTAATTTGGCGAGGGAGAAAAAAGCAAGTGCGCGTTTCGCTCTTTGGAATTTCTAGCTCCCTTTTATTTTTTAACTATAATCTTTTTTGTACAACAATGATGACGTACAGCAATTGCAGAATAAATTATAATCAATAGTTTGCCTACTTTCAACAAATAATATTTAGCTTTTTGGTTGTGATTCTATTTTTAAATCATATACCACTGTATTTGGTGTTATATTTTCTTAATATAATTCTCAATTTGTTTTGTAGGTATCCGACACATCCAACAAAGCAGGATAGTGAAACGATAGATAAACAAAGAAAAAATGGTTAATAGCATCCGGAGACCAGGACAAAGATATTAATATGTTCGCACTCTCCGACTTCACGGATGTTGAGGACCACTTGAACTAAACAGATTCCTGACTCTGTGACTGTAGAAGTAAATAAATAAATGAATTTCTTTGGATCCTGTTTGGATTGCTATTTCTTTTATTGAGTTTATTTGCTATCTGCTATGTATGTTCCTACAATGATTATTTTTATGTATTTTTCGATAAACCATTTCTGCTCTTTTTAATTGCAACTGCATCCATACAGAAAACTAATACTGCGCTTGGTTATTTGTAGCTCACTCCAAAGTGCGAAATATAAAGAAACTCGAACGCACCAGTAAACAGCATTATAAGGACGAAATCGACGAAGATTATGAAGGAAAATGCATATTCCCTCAGGATTTGCGCATTGAAACTGGAACCAAGGGTCGACCGAAGTTAGTGATGGGCGGATACGCGTTTTTCCGCAATAATTGTGCACGAAACAAAACCTATTGGCTTTGCTCGAGGAATAGAACGATCAAGTGCAAGGCACGGATAATAACGCTGGATGGATCGGCCGGAATGATATTGAAAAATCAAAACCACAATCACCCGCCGACGGAAAAATGAGTGCAAATACAAGATGGAAATGCTTAATTAAGTATTACTACAGGTTTTTTTTAACATATATAATGACGGACGACCCGTATGTTTAATTACTACAGGTTGATTAAACTTGAAATTCATTTGAAAGCAAACTTAGTTTCTTTACAAGGGTGTACAAAAGCGTAAGTAAGTACATCATTATTATTTAGACTGAGGAAACTCTGTCACAATTTTAACATAATTTCATAGGCTAAGTCTGGGCGCATGTGGTGTACATGCCGCTTTAAAATCGTCCAAAAGGTTAATTTTGACTGTTTAAACATCAGAAAATAGTAAATAAAATCAATTACTGTATCATCAATTGTCATAAAATCAATTGCTATGTATAACCTTATTTTTTAGTGGTTCTCACTTGCAACAGTCACTCGCAAATGTTACTAAGTGAAAAGATATTCTTGCTATTATAAAACTAATCTTAGGCCTTAATGTCTCGCAATATTAATTAAATTCTCTTAATCTTTTTTTTATTATCTATTTTAAGGCAAAATTACGATAAAATGTAGAAAGTTACCGTATACGTTCGTCAAGGGTCAGCGTGGTGCATTGAAAATTTTGTTCCAGGATTTTACCTATTTCTGTAGCAAACATATAAAAGATAGACGATACTGGAACTGCTCCAAGCAACGCAGCCGGAAATGCACAGCCCGCTTGATAACGGATTCAGCGATATCAAACATTTTTGCACGAAATATTGTCCACACTCATCCAGTGGATGACTTTGAGTTTTAACATTACATTTTAATTAGAGAATAAAGATGATTAAAAAATAACCAGTGTAAGGCGATATGCCCAAAATGTTCCAAACACAAGCTCACGGTATACGCACCTGTTGAACCGAAATAACAACTAGCGTTTGAATTAACGGTATTTTCGTTTATTTTCCATTTCTATAGATGTCCAGTTTGCTTTGGAATTCGAATCAGATTTAAAATCGGATGGAGAAGGATGTAAAAACAATTATTATTTGGGAGTGTGTGATGAACTGTGCTATGCCATGGGTCAACGTGGAAAAAAGCTGTTAGTGATTGGAGGTTATACATATGCTCGGAATAACCAAACAGAGAAAAAAACTTATTGGGCATGTCGAACACGGATCAATAATCAACGGTGTAACGCACGCGCCGTAACAGCGCTTATGCCAGACGGTTCATATCATGTAACTTTAACTAATCCAGTGCACAGTCACAGAAAAAAATATTTCAATGAGTAAATCATGCTAGCCGTTTTGGAGAAAGTCAGTGTTCACCTGTATTTGTAAAAAAGGTTATCTTATATCAAAAGCATTTTTACCGAGAACGGAAAAGGTTGTAACAGTATCACAAACTAAACGAACTCCGTCAAAGCATGAATAAAATTGGCGGGAGTTGAATCATTTCACCCAAGAAGAGCTATATTAGAGCATAATATATTTACTAATACGCGCCATTTGTCTTCTTTAGTTGCAGTGAAAATTCGTAACTGCATCGGTACAGAAAAACAAAAGAAAAAAGAGCCTCGATGGCTGAAGATGGATATTTCCACATTTCTGCAGCAACCTACGGAGTGGGCTGTGCTGGTATCGTGTAGCTTAGGAGGAATGAAAGTATTGTACAGAGAATTCTACTTCGAGCTCCATGTTTCCAGAATCGGTTGCAAACAGTATCGATGCGTAGAGCACGCCAGAGAAAAATGTCCTGCACATATCATTGTGCAAGGCTTGAACGTTTATAGTATCGCTTCTGAACACAACCACAAGTAGTAGAATTGTAAATATGTGCATGAACACCACGTCGACATTCGATAGAATAAAAGATGAAAATCCGAAACTTTACTTGTGAATGAGTGAAAGTATCGTCAAAATCTTAGTGCTTTGAACGCGGATTTCATCTTTTGATGTTTGATCATTAATTTAATCTTATTATTTTCTTCTTCTTGTCTTATCGGTTACTTTTCATGTCCCAATCCTCAGAAGGCGCTCACGGTGAAGCTACGAAAGCAGATTATCGAAACAATCAGACCAGGTTCGAATTGCCGGATCCAGTGCAACCTGGTGTATCTAGTGTTAGCACCTATCGGCCGGTCCATAAGGTCGACAATACGGACGGTAAGAAAAAGAGCACCAAGCCTAGCAAAGCATTACGGCAGCAAGCGGTAGAGGAAATATTGGCCAAACCCGGAACACCTGTAGAGTACTTAGCTTCGCGCTTCGGTTCGGCAAAGGTGTTGCTGGATGGACACCATTTCGTGTACCACTTTACGGGCAAAGGCATCAGTTACTACCGATGTGAGCAGTTCAAACGTCTCAACTGTCCCGCAAAGATCCTGGTCAAAGGTGGCATGACGTATGTTACTTGGAGCGATCACACGCATACCGTTGACAAGAGCATTCAGGAACAAATCCAGACCCGATACAGTAAACCTTGATACGCCATCTCTGGAATGGCTAGACGAGATAGTAGTCATTACCGTGGATGTTCAGATTTTGTCCAAAAGGTTATGCTGCTATATTTCTGTTGCCAATCAGTGACACAGGTAAAGGTTTACACCCTTAGGTTTCTGCCGCATCTAGGGAAAATGAATGAAACACGTGGAAGCTTCTCGGATTCATTCATCTTTTCAGGGCTAAACCTTTACCCCAAACGCGAAACTTAAGTTCTGTATACTTATGTTGCTTATGTGCCTTGTATCCGTTTTTTGCTCTTTTTTCGTTTCTTAACCATTTTAGTAGTTCATCAGATTTTGGCGCAAACGTTTTCATCCGGAGAGGAAACTTTGTCGTCTAATATTGATCGCCGAATTAAACATCCAAGAAAATCAAAGACGACAACCATAAACTTTGAAGAGATTACCAATCGCAACCCAGTTGAGATGCGAATTATACCGACGAGGAAGGGCGGAGCAGGTTTAGAGCACGATGGGCACCATTTTGTGTTTCGTTACAGCCGAAATCAGCACAAAGTTTACAGATGCGCTTGGCACTGCAAAAAAAGTTGTCAAGCGCAGGTATTAATCTACGATAAGTTGTACTATGTGGTAGATGATGAGCACTCCCACGGGCAACCGTCCAGAATAGATCCGGAAGTGCTTGGAAAAGTGACACTGAAAGTAGATCAGTAGACTATAGTTTACCTTTACTTTCTTTCCATTTTTATGTATATTTGTTTCATAAGTATATATTGTTTTTGCGGAGTGCTGGATAGATAGTATGTATACCATAATAAAGAGTGCCACCAGTGCCTTTCAATTTTCTTCCATAGATCAATATAAATTAATATAAACTCGCATTATATTATTACAAACGAAACAGTTGCTACATATAATGAATACTTCTGTTGGAATTTAGTAATGGAACTGTTTCTATTTGTTTTTTCTCTAGATACACAAACGCTTAGTTCATCGTATTTGATGATTGGGACTGATTCTACCAACCTTTGCATAAATGGCTTTTCCTTTACTCGGCATATGGTCAACGCTGACACCATCTACTGGCGATGCAAGGAGTTTCGTGCATTACGGTATGGTTCTTTACGTGAATGGCGATTGGAAGATTTCAAATTGTAATGTTAGTTATTGATGTCTTCAGCTGCCCCGCTAGATATCGGCAACGCCGGACAACGGGTGTGCTCGAAATTGGACGAACCGTCCATAACCATTCACCTATTAGTAAACGCCGTAAGCGAGGCTCATTGAAAGAGATACTACGGCAACGCATGGCTAGGAAAATGGAACATTAATCACACTATTCCATAATAAAAGACAGACAAATCAAAAAATACTTGGTTACATTAACGGGAGTTTTTTTTATTTTCTATCTTTCATTTATATATCATTGAATTTGCATATTGTTTCAGTTCCATTTGTAGAGCACACTCTATCATATGTATATAATAGTACATATATAACAGTTTACAGATATACATCGTTTCAGGTATGCATATGAAGAATACTGTTAAATATGATTCTCTTTCACAGCACATTTCCTGTTGGATCGGGATATCGTATATGTAAAAAGCAAAAAGGGGACACCGCAACTCATGATCGATGGTCAAAACTACAGCAGGCAGCGTGTCCGTTCGCGAACCATTCGATGGCGATGTGTGCACTTCCGGGCCTTACAGTACGTATTTTGTTGTGCTATGATAATGAAATGCCCTAAACCTATGCTTTATGAATTTTCAGATGTATGGCCAGAGCCACAACATACCGTCTAAATGGAAGAGTGTTCTCCATCAACGGTGAGCACAACCATCCACATATACCGGAGCGTCGAAAAAGGGGTGAATTGAAACAGTTACTAGAGCAACGACGTATGCAACGTATGCGGCATATATAAAATGTTTTTGAATATTTGGAATAAAGTAAAAAAAATACAGACACTATTTAAATTATGCATTATGCGAAATACTACAAAAGCCGGCAAATAGCCGAATGTGCATAAGAAGGTTTTTCATTAAAAAAAATACTAAGGATTCTTCCGTTTCAGACACCACACCTAACCAGCGTCCTCTTTTTGTTATGATGGATGGGCAACTGTTTCATAAAAAGAGACAGTGGGAGGATCGAGTAGCCTGGGAATGTTGTGGACAATCCGTGGAAAATCGGTAATATTCTGTTCCACACACCAGTAGATGAAGATATTGATAATGTTCTTTGTTTTTAGGTGTAAAGCATTCGTTATAACTCATCAGATCGATCGTTCTGTTGTTAAATGTTTTCTGACGCACACTCACCTTAAGTCCCAAAATATATGTCTAATGAATAACCTGCCACGGCTAGAAAAAAAGAAAACTGCTCGTGAAACTCTACGCACTAAACTGAAATTGTCGAAAGCATTCGAAAACCGTGATAACCTTTTCCCTGGTTTAATAAATGTTTCCCTATGTTGATTCATTAAATGTAATATGATCATTTGAGTCGTATTATCGAGGCAAACAGATTGATAGAGATTCAAAATTATTACAAGTGATAGAAATGAAATTTTGAATTTTCTTATTTCATATCTTTTCATGCGATAAGCTCCGTCTGTGTCGTTTACGCTTAGTGCACAAAAAAACATGAGTCTAGTAGTGAATGGTTACACATTTGAGAAAGAGAAAGCGCGTAGAGCATCTTCTAGCTGGAGGTGTACACAGGCTAAAGTGTATAGGTAAGTCGGAATGATTTGATCATTTACTGTGCATGTTCTCAATATGCATTGAAGACTAAGACTAATTTTGCTCTCCCGTCATTGCCATTTGCAGGTGCAAAGCACGTATAGTAGAACAGCACGCATATGACACAGATGATAGTCGTCGTTTCCAGATCGTACGATCGATCCACAACCATGCCATCGTATCAAAACGTCGACCGAGAGGAAGTTTGAACGGACTGCGCAAAGCGAAAGAAAGTGGCACAAAGAGTTATGCAAAGGAAAGCAAAGTATCAAAGCAAAAAGAACTATGGAATAAATTTGAAGATGCCTAACAACATATTAACAATTAAAACATAATCGGTGCATTATTATTTAAACATGTATTTTATTTGTGTTGTACTTTACTGATGTTTCTGCCAGGGGAAGTATTCCTATGAAGTAGCTAATACTAACCAAATATGTTTTTTTCGCACAGATAAATATAGGATTGAGTATTTCGTGACTGCTCGTGGCGGATTGCAGCTCATAATCGATGGTTTTCGATACTCACGCGATCGTATCCTGGGAGAAAGCACCACGTACCGCTGTGTACAGTATAAACCGTTGGGGTAGGTAAAGCAACGTACATCCTTCGATGGCTCAATCTTTCTAATTTGCTATCTTGTTCCTGTAGATGTTGTGCTCGCGCGCAATCCGATCTTTATCAGAAAAACGTCCGAGTTATCAACGATGCGCACAACCATCCGGCAAAGATGGAACGTCGACAAAGCGGAGCGTTACGCTACCTCCTGAACGAGCGTAGACGAATCACACAATTCAAGCGCGATATGGCTAGGAAGAAAACCTCCAGGAAACGATACCTCTAGTAGCTAGAAATTAGAGTTTGTAATTCAAGATTAGTGAAAAACAACAAGAGTTCTTAAAAGTATGCCATAAACGTAAAAATCGTATTTCATTGTAATGTTTTATTCTAACTTGGTCAACATTTTTTCTAACATAGTTTACAGTAATCCATCCTTTATAACCTATTTATACTGAGAACTTTGCTAAGCTATGTATCTACATATTTTAGGCAATCGCAAATCTTTATCTCCGCATAAACTTCAGCAAGCCTACGAAATTTCCGCGGTCAGCGATCAGCTTTACGGGTACAATGAACGAGGCAACTTGGTGTACAACAAATATTGCTATACCAAGGCGACGGCTAACGGTACAGCCAATATTATTAATTGGCGATGCAGGGAGTATCGTAGGCTTAAATGCCGTGCAACAATCAAAACAAAAGACAAGGAGCTGTGCGCTATAAGAGGTAGTCATACTCATGAGGCCAAAAACTGTGGAAAAATGATAATGCCTTTATTTACGACTTGTTTGTAAGGTTAGTATACATAAAAGTTATGTTGGTGATGTTAATATATTAATGATTTAATTTTTTTTGTTTTAGGAATCCGCCACCAATGAGTGCTAGGAAAAACTGGCTGATTATGTTTCTGAATAAAGACCCTAGAAAATCATTAAATCTATTCGTTGTTGTATTCTTATAGTTTTCTTAGAATCCAATTATTTAATAGGATAAAATTGTACTACTATTATTACGGTATTATTGACTATAATTTGTTAATTATTTTTCATCTACAGGGAAAAGGGTACTGAATAATTTAAAATCCCGGAAAACCCAGGTCCAATATATTTCAACTTCTCTGCCGGCTAGCGCTTCTATGGGAGATAAACACGAGCAGAAAATTTCATTGATTCGTGTATCGGCTACACCGGCCTCACCAAGGACTCCATCGGCTGCGAATAAGGTGGTGCCGAAGAATGTAGAATCTGTTAAGATGCACGATAATACCCGAGCCAATCCAGACTGCATTGTCAAGCAGCTGTCGAACGGGCACACATTAATGTTACTCATGAAAAAACGTATACGGGGTTTTTGTGTAAGCTGCATCAGGAAAATCAAAACTCCAGATTATAGAAAGCAGCTGGATCGTATTACCACCTACTGCTCTGCCTGCCCCGGTGGTCAGTGGACATGTGAAAAGTGTTTCAACGAACTGCACAATGTTGTTTGATGGCCATGCTTTAGTGCTCAAGCTAGCCGTAATGATCTAGACTACGAGAATTCCGATCATTTGCGTGACGGAAATACGGCAAAAAAACAGAAAGGTTCGATAATACCTAGTTAAATAATCAGCTTAGATATAATGTACATTTGTATCATTTCAATTGCAGGCTCCACAGTCCTTCCAATACAGGACAGGTGTTTTGCATAATCAACGAGACCATTTTTATTTCGAAAAAAGTGATTGATGTTTCAATAAAAAAATATCCGCTATTTTGTTGGTGCAAATTTTACTAGTGCTACAAGTATATTAACAATAAATAATAAAGATCACATACTGAATTGTATTTTCGTAGTTACTCATATATGTATCGACTACAGCATAACCTTTCACAACTTTTACTAATCACAGATTTGTTTTTTCTCATTCACTTTTAACTCTCTTTTCCTTGTAGTAGGAAGGAAAGATTCACAAGAACAAACAGATTCAGTGCAAACAGAAAGTAGCTGCAAGCTGAAAAGGGATAGCGTGAAAACGCCAAAACGTACAAGTCAAACCAAACCGAGCCCAGGAAAAGGAAGGAAAACTACCGCAGATTCAAATCGACCATCAGAAGACGTCTCAATTGGAACGAAAATGACAACTCAACCCAACAAAGATAAAGCACCATCGGTAACCGGATTTAGTTTTCCTCTAAAAGAAAAACTCGATATCGAGCGACTGGAATTCGCTATACAAGGGAACAAAGACATTCGTGCTCAATACGTAAGTATTATCGTTAGTGAGTGTGGCGGTGAACAGTCTGGTTAATAATTTTACATTAACTTTGATGAGGGATGGGAGTAAACGTAACATTAAAATCGTTTTTTGTTAATGTGCATTTTGCTTCTTTACCTTTCCAGATAAATTACCTACAAAAATGTTTGCCAAAAGGAATGAAAATACAAAACTTCTTGAGCAGTCTATTTTCGGATGATGCGCTGCATGCTTATAATTTTCACGGATGCAACGCATCCGGTAAATTCAGAATACCGATGAAAAATTATTCGGTGTTTTTTGACTGTTTTCTAGGTAAAATTCAAAACAGTGTAAAATCTTGGAAAATCAATTTCCTATCATTAATGTTTATCCCGCATTTGCAGAGGCTTTCAAGAAAACGGGCTTAAGTGATAATGAACTACAATCGCAGCTTTGTGCAGCCGTTAAACACAGTCGCAATCGAATGCGGCAACGTATGTTCCGAGCAAGAAAGCACCGTGAAAAGCAGTTCGTCTACCTTAAGGAGAACAAGTAGTCGGCTCTTCAATTCTTCATTACTATTCAGAACTTGTCCGTTTCCAACATCAAATTTGTGTGAACACAGATTTGTCGCTGTACTATATGTATCTGGTCTGTCATTTAACATAATTTAGCGAAGGTTTAATAGTGACATACTCTGCTTCTTTAGTAGCTAGCATAAGATATAATAAATATAATGATGGTTGTTTTACCATCTGTTACTTGGGTGTGCATGCAAAGAGAAGTGCCGATCTACTTGTGGGCTCATTATTAGTTGCTGAAAATATATTTGATTTTGAAATTTATTGGCATCTTAATATGATTAATAATAAAATAGTATTTTTACTTTAATATGGAAAACAGGAGCTGCTTGGACATGTGTTATGTAAATCACTTATGTTATGTAGCAAACATTACATATTAGCACTGTATATAACCAAGCTTCCTCAGCGAACGTGTTAATACGTCTTTTCGATTCGAGGATTTCAGGATCCTTATAGAGGCATAAAAGTATTTACAATTCGTGAAAAACAAATCCGCTACAGACAGTTTTATTACCATTATCTCATGCATAATCATCTTTTTTCGACAGAATCTTTTGAGCAGAATGATGGTCCAATATCAATGCGGTAACTGCATCAAATTAGTAACGCTCCTGTGAATAAAGCAATAAATAGTACTCTATTGCATTGTTCCGCCATTGTAATCGAGGTAAATTTATTGACAGGATAACGATCAACATTGAGATGATTTTTTAACGAAAGCTAATAATTGTTTTTTTAATCACATTAAATGAAATAAATACACATATTGAAAACTAAGCGGTTGATACTTCCAGTCCATCATTCCGAAAGTTAACCATTATAACCATTATTTATACCTCCTTTTGATGTAGCCACCGATGGGAATTATCTCCTTAGCTGATACACTTTTATTATATCTTTTAGATCCCTCGGAGATGGTGCAAGCGGTTCATGCGCTGAAGTCTCGTCTAAAACAGCTTTACAGTGGCTACAAGATTGCACAAAACCCGAACTTGATCGAAATCTGCAAAATCCAGGATAGCCTACGATCGCTTAATTCTGAATTTCGGTTGTCACAAGGCATCGATCCCCATAAACCGATACAAATACACGGTTTTCCAATGCCATTACAATGTGAGGAAGACATTGACCGGTTGGAGCTGATGGTGAAGCGCAATCCAAAGATACGTCTGCAATATGTAAGCTTTTCGTTATGGGTCTAATTGTTGATATTTTACACTAATTCATTTATGTTGGTTTTTATTTTCAACATTATAGATCGAATTTTTGCGCTGTAAAAAAGACTTGACTGCATCCGTTAGCGAATGTTTCGGGAAATTCTTTACCGACGAGGCAGTCTATAATTTCAAATGGAATGCAAAACGCAGTGCGAAAACTCGTTGTAGAGCTATGCAGGATTATCAAATATTCACCGATTGCATGACTGGTACAGAAATGAATGTATAACTCCGGTGACAAGTAACTAAAATATATCTCTGGTATATTCTTTCAGAAGCGTGGCACGATCACGGTATTACGAGAGCTACTCTTGCTAGCGAGCTACAACTGATGCTTACTATAATTAATAGACGCCGGCACGGGTCGGACCACATTCGATCTAACTAATGCCATTTTTGTTATTTTATCGTTTTGAAATGTACTGGAAGGAATAGCAAATACATTCCCCAAAATATTAAAAATGTGTCATTAAAACAAAAATTAAGCGGGCGATTTCTTTTGTTTATTTTTAACGATAACACATCATAGGCGTCGTCGGGTCTATTTGTAGGACAGGGGCAATATTACAATCAATTTTTTGAGATTATAACAACACATGTAACGTGAATTTTCATTCATAGCTTATCAGTTGATCCCTATCGATATTGATGTCAACCAATCATCCGGTCTGCCAGACTTTCGCTTCCCTTTGTCGTGTCAGGAAGACATCGAACGATTGGAGTATATGGTTGGGACAAATCCCACTATCAGATCGCAATATGTAAGTAGAGCAGCATTCGGAGGAATACACATTCGAACAAAACCAGATAAAAATATATTTTTCTTCTCAGATAAAATTTTTGGCACAGATAAAGGAATCAAGTCAGGCGATATCGGAATGTTTCATGCACGTGTTCAGTCACCTATCATTATACAATTATTGTTTGTTAAAAGAAGAAGACGCAAAAATTAGCAAACGCCAGATGACTAACTACCAGATTTTTACAGATTGTATGATAGGTAAAGAAGGCATAAAGAGTCAACATTAGCAGTAATTTTAGTCATTGACTTGCTCATTCATACTCTATCTTTCAGAAGCCTGGAACTCACACGGTGTCACGGAAGAAGTACTTAATAGGGAACTACAACTAGCTCTCTCTATAGCCTCGAACTATCGTCAGCAGAACAATTACATGCGACGTAAACGTTCTCAGTTCATTCAAAAGTTGTTACATTTAGAAAAACTGAAATCGATGAAATGAATAAATAACAAACAATCGATCATCATGTACCACTTCCACTAAAATTGATCATTAAAATATAGAATTTTTCATTTTTTTTTACTTCCCGTAGGTGTAATCATAATGATTGATATTTTGTTTTTTTATATAGGTTCCTCGAGATCGGCAAGAGATCCCATAAAATGGAAAGAGGCACTGATGAAATTGGACCAGAAACTAAACCAAGCAACAAAACTATCTAAATCAGCCACGCAGTCGTCAAAGGTCACCAGGGTGGCAGGGTTCAAGTTCCCCTTGCAAACCGAACAAGACGTAGAACGGTTAGAACATGCAGTTAAGACGAATCGTACTATCAAAAACCAATATGTAAGTGGTTGTTAGTGTGCTTAGCGAAAGAAACACGAACAAACCTCATACGTTTGTTCCATTTCAGATACGATACCTTGCATCGGGCAAGCGAAAAAAGCAAACTGTTTTCGATTGCTTCAATTTATTTTTTGGCGACGCGTCGTTGTCCAATTTTAGGCGCGCTGGGACTAAACAATCGTTAAAGGATTATGCCATTTTCACTAGCTGTATGATTGGTAAGCAAATTGGCGCATGCCATTGTCTCATTATATACTAGATACTAGACCAGTAGGATTATACTGATAATAGGAGAGTCGGGAAGAATTATATTGAAAAATTTAACGTTTAAATTTTCTTATACATTTCAGTGGCATGGAGAAGCCATGGTCTGACGCTAAGTGTTCTGGAGGTCCAGCTAAAACAGCTGTTGGCAAATCAAGGCGCTTAAAGACCACCTCTAGGCTTTCTAAATGGTTCTTGGTTTTTATGTTTAAATCAAATACACTGCGTTCAAATGAAAGTTATGTTTTGGTGTATCTATTATTTTACTATAAATCTACTAATATTTATTTCACAAAGATAAAGTATAAAAATGGTTTCTTATTGAAAAACCATTGACTTTCCTTTTCTCTTTCTACGTTTCACCTAGGACCTAAAATTAAAACTGCTAAACCGCGGAATGTTAGTACCAAAGAAGCGTATTTCAAAAATCGAATCACCAAACAAATTCTACAAGGAACAACTGTTACTTCAGACTTGCTGAAAAAACTGGGATTCAGCTTTCCCCTAAATAGCGACGAAGAAGTCGAAAACTTGGAGACTATCATTTCGCTGAATCACAATGCCAGAATGGAATACGTAAGTCTATTCGATGGGTGACGATTTTTACAGCGATTAACTAGCGACACCGACACCTGCTTCTTTTCAGGAATCTTTACTACAATCTTCGTTGGAGCAACACCTTGCCAAACCATCCTTTGCTATTTTGGATCTTTTTACGGAACTTGCACTGGAAGATTTCAACTATTCCGGTTTGTGTAACTTCATCGGTCGTAACAAGAAAGCGATGAAAAATTATAAGATTTTCACGAGCTGCATCAACAGTAATGATAAATATCACTTCTTTGGACAGTACTGGCGGCTTATAGCTGTTTTGTGATATTTCTTCGCAGATGCGTGGAAGGAACACTATAATGAGGACGAAACTGTGCGGATCGTGCGGGGCGTAATCATTTTGATTGGAAACAGGAAGCGATTACGACGGCTCAAAAGCAAAAAGAAAAAAACTTCACATCAACCTGCAAATAAGGAGAAAATTACAAAAATATCTGTTAAAACTGTGAAAGCAAAACAGTAGTATCACACAATTCAGTGTGTCCGCGTGAAATCATGCACGTGAAACCAACCGATGTTGTTAAACCCTTTCTGGACCATATCTTCTTTTTTCATAATGAAATTTATCCATGAAATCCATGCCAATAAAATGTATTTTTTTGCATCATGCCACATGGCGTACTAGGATGATTTCATTGTGAAGATCTATTTTAATTAACCATTACTATGAGTAGTGTAATGATAAAACACAAATGATCCCTATTAACGTTCAAGACAGTTAAAGTGTGAGTCTAACGTATTTTCTTCATTGTTCAGAGCCGAAGCGCATTCGGATCTCTGAGCTGTATCAACGTGCCATAGAAAAAGCGCGAATTCAACCAGCCCATCAAACTCTGCTAAGTCATGGAATCGAATTTGCAATCGATAGCGAAGTGATGGTGGAGAAGCTAGAATCATAGGTCAATAGTCATAACGCTTTGCGCGAGGAATACGTAAGCATTGACCCTTTCTAACCGTAGTTGTTACGTTACGGTATTTAGGTGACTGAAGAAATAATACATTTCTTCTTTTTACCCCGTTTTCGTGAATCAATTGCGGATGGGATTGCGCAGGTAAAATTTCTGCAATCACTTAAGAAGGTCCCGACTTCAAATTCCAATGCCATGTTTTCAAAAGTTTTCGATGATCGTGCGATGTACAGCTATAATGTAACCGGTTGTGTCAATCGCGGACGGAAACGAAAGGCAATGCTGATTACCAAATATTTTCAGATTGCATGCTTGGTGAGCAATACCAATACACAGTTTGCAAGAATAATGATGATCATATTCTCTGGTGTGCTGACATTCTTTTTTTGTTTCATGGTTTTTGCAGATGCCTGGTCCAGGAATGGAATCAACAAAACAGTACTGTGCGAGAAGCTCCGGGCAACGATAGACAGGATTAATGGACGGAAAAGAAATCGGAAGTATTTCAACAAGATTCGTTTGCGACGACAGAATGCACTACCGCATATCAGCGCTGATTCGAAAATGTCGAGGATTTAATTGTTTTTTTTTGGTTCTCAATCATTTAAAACGGTCAAGTCATGTGATATGTTCACTTGATCACTGATAAAATAAACGACAATAAAAAGCATTGTACACAAAGTTGAGTTATGATGTTTTTAATCACCGTTTGGCTTTACTCTGAATTGCAAAATTCTCTGTGTTCGTGCCTGTTATCGAATGTTATAAGTTTGGTAATTTTTTTTTAACAATCGTCCCTTTCGCAGGGATCATTTTCAACATGATGGAACCGACAATAAAAATCGAAGAAGATAGTACGGCATTTGGTGAATTTCCTTTTGACCCCGAGGACCAAGTGATGGAGGACGACAGCGAACGCAAGTTGAAGAAGAGAGCATCTAGGAGAGAGGTTGCACATAAGCGAACGATGGATGTCGCTGAGCCCTTTCATCCTTCCATTGCCAGCAACACTCATCGGAAGCTACTGATGGAACCATTTCCCATAAGCACGGTGAACGAACTGAACGAATTCGATATGCTCCTGCTAGAGAGTCCATCCTTTACGGAAAAATGTGTAAGAGTTTACAATAACGCCCGTTCGATTCGTACTCCATTCTTAACTCTTCTATCTCTCATTATTCACAGGCACAAATGCTTCATTCTATTGTGCGGGAAGAAGGAAATTCGTTCGATAATGTCACGTGCCATATGCGACAACTCTTAGAACACGCCATTGACTATGTAGTGCTCTTGCGGTACAGTTGGCATGGATACATGCCTCGTTCACCAGTAGCACGGCGCTGTGGGGATCAGCACTCTTTCCGAGGACTGTTGGGAATCATCAGTTTACTGCATCGGACGAGGCAGCTACGTTTTGCTACTTGTAGCCGAGAGGAGATTAACGACGGGCTCGAAAGGTTCCTTAAACGTAAGCTACGGTGCCATGAGCTATTTCTTAGAAAGACAGCAAACAGTCAAACATGAACTCAATCAGCTTGGTGCCAAAAAAGGTGACAGCAACAGTAAGAGATCGAGATTTAAATATATAGTGAAAATTGGGTACCATACAATAGGAATCGCTTTTTTTGTCGGCCACTAAAGATTGTTTTTACCAATATATAAGGACGGCTCATATGCTTGGAGCAAAGAATTTGAATACAAACTCAATTATATTGTGGTCAATAGAATACTGTACAATACAAAATTGAATTGTCTTTGATCAAAACCATTCTAAATGTGTTTCCAATCATGCAAGTATTGTTTAACGTTGACTTCTGAACAGTTTCGTGTTTTATTACAGTGTCAAACTATTTTTTTCCATTTGTTTGAAGTTTGGTATTTAGAAAACTACGTAAAATTAATCCGCTTATGGTGCGATGAGATAAAAGATTTCTTTATCAACGTGGCCTTTCCACGAATGTATGTTCGCGTTTCGTTGATGGTGAACTGGGCAAGGTGTGGCTCTTTGGTCTTTGTGTCCAGTAACATTTTGTAACTTCATATCAAACATGTAATTATGAGGCCGTAATGTACTTTATTCCCTTTTAGCTTTCACATCCATCTTGGCGTATCTTAAACCACGTGGTTTCTTCCGTTTAAAAATAACTTGATCTTATAAGATGGTGGTTTAATAAGTGGTTGCTGTTGCAATAGTGTCTGGTTGGAATTGGCCACTTTGTTTTACAAAGTTATAAGGAGAAAACCCATATTCGCTGGGGTGCTTGGATGTTAATTCTACTTTCACTAATTAAGCGTCCCATATTGTCTAGTGGTTAGGATATCCGGCTCTCACCCGGAAGGCCCGGGTTCGATTCCCGGTATGGGAAAAGATCTTTTTTTGTGGTTTTTATTGTCTCATAATCATAATCCATTTTTGGTTTTCATTGAGTGGCTTTCAAACTGGATTTTAACTGACTAATTATATAATTCTCCGCTCCTCTTTATCCTTCTTTCCCCAAATAAATTTATTTGCTTTCCCGCATAAATTAGAATATATGTTCTAATCACCAATTACAGTAAAAATAATGTTTTTAGGCACTCAGAAACTCGCTTCAATTTTTCAATTTTATGAGTGGAAATGGTAAATTATTACTTTTATTGATCTCGTTTGCTAAAATCTTTTACCACACTGTGTATAGACAAAAAAATCTGCTCGATTCTCGCAGTTAGTAGGCTGCGCCACACGAAGCGTAAACGCTGTGTGCAAACGTTTGTGTTCGTTATTTGTTCTGTTTGTCCTTTGTATCGATAGTTTGAGTTGATTGTGAGTGTGTTTAATCCTTTTCTGTCGCAAAGGATTCTAATTTTGACGCGAAAATTCGCAAAATTTCGGTGCAATCTGCTATTGCAAATTCAATCCATCCACGTAAACATGTCCAAACGTAAACCCCAACCCAACTGGCTTTGAGTAAAATGTCAGCTCCGCTAGGAAAAAGAAGGCTGATTGATTGAAACACCCCGCAAATATTATTTTGTGAGAATTATCCTTAAGCTGCTACGGAAGAATCGCCGATCTGGTCGGCAGGAATTGAGTCTCGCTTTCCGTCAGTTTGTGCCTACGGTTGACACCCTCCGGTGTCCCCTCGAATTCGGTCGCCGTTCGTTGACTTTTCCGCGCTAGGCTTGCTGCGTGTGACACAATAGAATAATCAAATTAGCTCCTGCCTTTTTTTAGTGGCAAAACAGCTCAGCAGGGAATGGTTTAGTGCACACAACACATCGTAAGTGTGCAATAGATTGTGTTATCGAGCCCGGGCGTGCATTGGTGTGCAAGCTTTTGCAACAACGGCAAGGGCGAGAGCCGCAGGGAGTTCAGTGCATTATCAAGTCACCAGCGGCAGCGGCAGCAGCATCCGGGAGCAACGGAAGAGACGGGAAGCCAAGTGAGGCTGATAGCTGCAAGTGCGTGTGTCTGCAAGGGACGGCCAGAAGAAGTGAAACTTTACGTCCGTTTCGAACGGGTCCACTTTTCTCGTTGCTCCACTAATTTATCACCAAAGAGTGATAAGGGCGTTCTCTAAAACGGGAAAGCGCTCGGACTCGGATTTACTCGGCGCAGCATATCAGCGGCAGCGGCGGAAATTACCGCATCAGCGTGTGGTGACCAGAGGAAGGAGGACAATAATCGCCCCGTATCGTATAAAGTGGTAGCCCGTCATGATGGCTGAATCGGACAACACAGCGGATGCGACACGACGACTGAACGTGAAAAAACAGACGCTGGACGATGCGTACGCGATTCCGGCCAACTTCCTCGAAATAGACGTAGTCAATCCGATGACCACGATTGCGGCAGGGAAGAAACGCTACACCGACTACGAAGTCCGAATGAGGGTGAGTTAAGATCAGATCCCTGGCCCTCGGGCCGGGAGAGGGGCGGTAAACAACAAGCTACGACGACCAGATGACCAGCAAATGGATCGCCTTTGTACCCGCATCTTCATGGCGGGTGTGGTGCGGTATGAGCTAATGACAAAAGTCCTATGTGAGTTCACTTGGCGCGGAGACCGTTTGTCGCAGCTATTCTTCCTCTCGTCCCTGCTAATAGCCAACAGGGAAAGTGATCACTCGCTTTATTATTGCCGCCACCTTTTTTTTGTTACAAGCTCTGTTGGTAGACGCCCCGTGGCGTTATGAATCATTGATAACGGTTGCATGACGTACAAAGAGCCGTACAGGCAGGCACCACGCACAACGGTCCATCGCTAGCTCGGCTGCTAGGATTGAGGGTCGCTGTTTGTTATGAAGAAGGTCGGTCTAGTGATCGTTTCTGTTGTACTGGCAACGGCTTGTGCATCTGCGCTCAAACTGTACGCGGTACAATCCTTGAAACCACGTGTTGCATTCTCTTTCCTAAATCGAAACCTCCCCAAACATCGGGTCCCACCCGGTGAATCATCATGTAATACGACTGGTCATCTCTTACAATTTGATTATTACCACCTCCTGTTACCACACTGCATGCTACTGCAAGGGTGTAGTGTGATTTATACTGATCCAATTATGGCAAAAGATGTTATGTAGCCCGTTCGATCGATACCAGCTGCATACCACAGCCTGATGGGTCGAAGAGAATATTCTCTGAAAATTATTGTTAAAACTCAAGTTGTGTTACCTATGTACTCTTATAACTCAAGAAAGGCTCAACCGATTTAAACGAAATTTAGTATACCCTAGTTGTTTTTGGGACCGGCGAGTGGTAGAATCTGCACTCCCCTCGAGAATGAGGTGCTCCCATAGAAATCTCTGCTCTAGTATAACGTAAAGTAATTGAACTTACTAATGAGATTCTTGAGATTCTTATCATCGTGTTGAAATTGAAATTCAGAGAAAATAGTAAACTTAAAATATCATCTTCGCTATCATGCGAAGTAACACCCGCTGGATTAGCTAGTATATGTATATGAGATGTAACCAACCAGCGGCAAGCGTGTGATAATTTGCTCATCTGTTTGTGTATTCTGACCGATTACAGACAAACCTACCGGTGTTCAAAGTAAAAGAATCTAGCGTTCGTCGACGGTACAGTGATTTCGAGTGGCTCAGGAATGAACTGGAGCGCGACAGTAAGGTAAGAGCAACAGATTGCCAACGGGAAAATTTTCGATCTTGTGTCTATCGCACTTAGTAGTAGTAGTAGTAGTAGTAGTAGTAGTAGTAGTAGTAGTAGTACAAAGTGAAAGGCAGAGCTAGCGATCGCTTTCTATCTAAAAAAAAACCGTCGATCAGATTGATGGAAACCTCTGCGCCCGTTGTAGAACTTTTTGATATCAATATAGTATGATTTCGTTATAATTTATCTTGTGCTTGATTCTTCGCAGATTGTAGTGCCTCCACTGCCGGGTAAAGCCTGGAAGCGCCAAATGCCGTTCCGGGGTGATGACGGAATATTCGACGAGAACTTTATTGAGGAGCGACGAAAAGGTCTAGAGCAGTTCATCAACAAAATCGCTGGCCACCCGCTAGCACAAAACGAACGATGTTTGCACATGTTCCTGCAGGAGCCGGCTATCGACAAAAACTACGTACCCGGCAAGATACGCAATACCTAAACGACAAAGGCCGCCCGCTCGGACTGCGCAAGAAAGGAGACGGTACATGAGTTATGAAAAAAAAAAAATCAGGCAAAACACTAAAACCGGACCGACGACCTGGGTGTAACGGGAGTTCATGTTTGTGGCGCGAATGGGGACTGGAACTCGCTCAGCATGTATGCGTGTCTGTCTGGCAGACGTTGGTATCTCTATTCTAGGAATACGATGTGTACGTCAAACAAATTTTTTCCCCCGGCCCTACAATCACATACATTTCATTCTAATTTTCGATTAAGTGTTGTTATTTAAACTGATAAAGAAGCTGTTGATATGGATCTTCCTTCCTAGACTGGTAGAGGGACTGGTCTGGGATCGAAGGATCTGTTGTTGGCATGCATCAAAATGGATCCATGTGGTGTTGATTTTGGTGGTGACGACATAGGAAAATAGGTTTGTACCGAACACAGGACAGTGATAAAAGAGGATCATAAACGAAAAAAAAACATAAAATAGTTAGGAACGAATGTGAGTCCCCCGATGGCAAGCGGTAATATTTATAGTACACACCCAAGCATAATTTGTTTGCAGTCGACTGTCTAAAAGTACGGACAACAGCAGCATTATGTAGAAGGAAGATAAAAAAAAGGATAAACAAAAAAGGGATAAACATATGTTAGCAAAGGCAGCATCATCGTCGTATACGCCCCCATTTTCGATGGTTTGAAGCAAATGAATGCTTCGCTTTACATGAACATTGGAAAAAAATGTTCGATCACAAAAGCTCTTTGAAACATGCCACCCGACTAAGCGAATAGTGGTGGTTTTATCAACTGTATTAACGCGGTGCAACTTGGCTCGTTTGTTTCGGTGTTCCGATTGTACAGGCGCAGGACCGAAGGAAATGAACCACTCCCTAGGGAAGCGTCTCATCATCACTTCTTCCGTATTTGATTTGGTTTCGCTTTTCTCATGCCACAGGAACTAAACATAAAAGATACTGGCAATAAAGACCGTTGTAGCAATACTTTGAATAAGTATGTAACACAAGTGTGTTATTAAGAAAATGGCCGTAATAATGCTCACATGAAACCCTCTCAAACAATGCCCTCTTTGGACGCCATCAAATACACAACTACTGTCCGTTATTGCAGGAGACGAACTGAGAACGGAGAACGTACCATATTCATTTCCATTGCTTTTGTTTAAGATTCCGAGATCTGTGTGCAAACCCCGGGCGCAAAGTGTAGATAAAGACAGAAAACTTGCGTTGGGATCACTTTAGTAACAAAGAAGAAGACCTAATAATCAGCCACAAGAAAAAGAGAAGAAGAAACATCTTTGCAGCACGACGTATGGCGGCGTGGTGGCCTCTTCTTGATGGCCAGATCTAGTGAATACAGACGGCAAGAAGAGATAATAAACAATCAGATCGATACAGATTCCTCAGTGTAATTTTGTGTCTTTGACCTTTTGGAGGAGTGCTGCTGCTCGGCATTTCGGATGTGTTTAACCGACCGAATGACTTTCCGCTATTTCCAAAGGATCATCGACTGCGACTACTAACAGTCGATGCTGAAGATACATTTCGTCATACAATAAATTACTAGCAAACTAAAACAGAAACACGGATCCACACACTGGTGATGTTATGTACAGTTATAGCCGAGTTCTGCCACAGGACTTTGATACAAAAATGCAGCAGACACTGCAGATCATCACTGTAGTTCAATCGTAACACTAACCGAGGATTTGGTCGTCCCGAAAGCCCAGTTCATCCGCCTTGGTTTTCTTAGGGGAAAAACGTGTTGCGTTGCAATAGGTAGCGACTATTCCGTATCGAAAAAGGAACACGACACAGGAACGGAAGCGGAGGAACTGATCGATCGCGTTTACCCGAATAGCTACCGTTTACCACTTTTGCCCCGTTTTGGTGGTACTTCTTCCGAATCATCTAAAAGGAAAAAAAAGACAAGACCGAAAAAGAAGAGAAAAAATAAAATAGTAACAAACGGGTACTATCACACTACTCTATTGCGCAATTGCGTACAGTTTACAGTAAAAGACTCGGACCATTGTAAATTGGTTCGTAATGTATTACGATAAGCCACCATTAATATACGGTACGACTGAATTCGCGACAATTATTTCTTTCCCATGTTTCAGAAGCTTTTCATCTAGAATTATCAGCAAATCTTATGTTTAGTGCTTATTACAGTGTCAGTTCGCGATCTTTCTATCGCGATGATCACGATGGTCACCATGATTCCCCTCTTTCGCCTTTTCTTTACCTACTGCAAGGAAGCATGAAAAGGATGAAGTATCTTATATTTCTACCGACGAAAAAAAAAACTTGTACAGAGAGATTCATCTGCGATCTGCGGATCTGCGCGGATGAGGGTAGAAGCCCTGCGTAATCTTTGAACGCGATGCTCCAGTACGATCTCTCGCAGGAATGGCACGTGCAATACTATAGGCATTGGGCAGCGAACTTGCCTAATTCCTAGGCTCTCTAGGTCAGTCTCTCTCTTTACAGTCCCTGGGGGCCTAATTGACCGCTAGCATTTTTTGCTTTTTGTGCCTAGCGTCAGGAGGTTCGATGTCTAGAACGAAATACGAAACAGGGAGAAGAAACTAGAGATACATACTGAGACACACACATACACACACACACACACACAAAAGACTGCACACGAAGATAAGATCAAGTTACAAAGATGAGATGTTACGTTCCTACTGCTTGTAAATTATTGAGCTGCTGCTTGTAAATCATAAAACTATAAATGGCGGAAATCATGACAAACACTCATCACAAACAAGGAGGAAACTTAGATAAAATAAGTGTACTAGCAATGGATTGGGAAGAGTATTAGAAAATTTCCCAGCATTGGGATCTTGGATGGCGCACTAAAAACAGAAAGCGCGGCTGGCATGCAAACCATGCAACTGTCCACAATCTTAGTAACCATTGGTTACTAACCAACGGTTACGTGAATTGCGCCATACACAGGATCACTACAAAAGCTCAAGTCCAAATACTATTGCAAGAGATACATGCCATTCTGTTCAAGTTCAAGAACAAAAGAACAAAGAAGACACGCCAAATGAAAACGTGTATATTTTGTCAAAAAAGTACCGGGAATAGTCGATTTAAATCTGACTGGGTAATCGGATCACGTTGAGACGTCGGTACAACTGTCCTTAATAAATGTGCAAATTTTGAGCGGGATTCGTTAATCCGTTTTTTTACAGCAGCTTTTTAAGTAAGTCAATGTCAGTAGTGAGTGCCGATCTTTACTATGGGTGACCACGTTGAACAAAGGATTTGCTTAAAGTTCTGCATTGAAAATGTTGCAAAAGACATTTGGCAGTAATGGTTTGTCAAAAACCAGGACGAAGACCTGCCCCGTTCCGGACGCTTATTGGCGGCTTCGACCGACGACAACATGGGAATGGTATTGGGGCAATTGGAGAGTATTTTGAAGGTTTCCAATAAAATTTGGATCATTTACAATAAAAATGGTGTATGATTTCCCCATTTTGGTTACTGTTTTCGCGAAATGTAAGCCAAATACCAAATAACAAAAATCGCCGTTCGCTACTGATATCGACTTACCTAAAAAGCTGCTGTAAAAAACGGGATGACGGATCTTGCTTAAAATTTGCACAATAACTAAGGACAGTTGTACCAACGTTAGCAAAAATCAGTTTGATCCAATTACCCAGTCAGATTTAAATCGACAATCGCCGGTACTTTTTTGACACAATGTATTTCTTTGTGAAAACTTCCTTTTGTTGGTAGTTTGATTGCAATTTTTAGAGAGCATTGTTTATTGTTAGCATTTGTGCGTTTTTGAAATCCTTTTTGAAATGAATATCCTTGAGGATGACACGTGTTTCATAAGGCGTGGCGTTTAAAAGTCCTATCTTTGTACGCCTTAGTCCAGGAGCTAAACATAGGGAACTAGAATCCATAGTGTGTATATCTACGAAATACCATAGCTAACAATTGGGCCATTTCACCAGAATGAGTAAATGAGTAAAGGTAAAGGATGCTCTTCAAAATTCATAAGTGAATATCTGATATGTAATCTGTAAAGATATGTGCCTCCTTCTTCCATTCACGAAGATTTCTATTCTAATTGCGTAATGCGACGAGAAGCACGGCTTTTACCTGAATTGTCGCTCTCGATTATCTTAGTAATCTTCAAGTTTTGTCGTGCCCGAGCGGCTGCCCGTGAACTTGCGGCAGGCGGCAGGTTCTCTTCCTCGCTGTCACTGTCCTCTTCCGATGACACCTGTTTGGTGCGTGTTCCGCGGCGTCCGCGAGCAGGCGGTTTTCCCTTTTTAGCCGATTTCGGCACAGCACTTCCTTGACGCGAACCTTTGGCGGCACTGCTGCGTCCTCTTCCGGACGAAGCCACCGTGAAAGAAGATGAGGAAGCTGTGGCGATGTCGCTGTCCTGGTCTCCCGATGCTGCGCCGTCTTCTATTTCATCGTTCACTTCGAGGCACTCGTTCAAACGTGTTTCAAACTCAGCTACGGCACTCTGCAAAAATGAAATGAAACCGTTTTGTTATGTTTGCATGTAATAGTTAATTGAAACAAATAGTTACAGGATAAAAAGTTTTATTCGATAACGAAATAGCCCATAACCAAGATTTTTAATCAAAAAAGATCACTCTTCTTTGGCAGCGGTGGGATTCGAACCCACGCCTCCGAGGAGACTGGTGCCTTAAACCAGCGCCTTAGACCGCTCGGCCACGCTACCTCTTGTCCTTACCGACAAACTTATACAAACATAAACCTTCACTCTTGTCCAGGGTTGTAGTCAACTCGCAAAATATTTTCTTATCAAACATCAATCAAATCACGCTAGCATCTTGAACACAACAGTTTTTCTACCAGATTGAACTACGTCACGGGATGAGTAAAACAATGAAAAACGGATAATTTGACGACCCCCTCCAATTAGAGTTTAACATTATATCAGCAGGATTTTTTGAAAATTCATAACACCTAACTCTGTTTTAACGTCTCTCTTCTCATCTATCTAGCATTCAATAAAAGAAATAAATGCTTTCAGCTAAATTCGCTTGTAGCAAAATCTAAAAACGAACATTGTTGTTAAAATGTTATAACAAAATGTTAATAACAAAGTAATGCATGTTCAACTTACAGTAAACACGAGCCTAAGATGCAAAATACAAAACAGAAAAAAACCCTCACTTGGCAGCGGTGGGATTCGAACCCACGCCTCCGAGGAGACTGGTGCCTTAAACCAGCGCCTTAGACCGCTCGGCCACGCTACCTATTTACCCTCTCCACATTACATTTTACATTTCTACATGACTCCCTACTCTTCTCTATCCCACAGACTAATCACTCCACCGAACATATCCAAATTCCACTTACCTTTAGCTCCGCCTTTGCCAATTTGTTGGTGTTGCTGATGATCGTTTTGAAGGATTGATAGATTTCATCATGTTGCACCTTATCCTTGAAACATCCCACGTTCTCCGAAAGTTTCTTGATGGTTTTCTCGTTGTACGAAAGCATTGACAAGCAGAATGCGATATCACGCCATTGGCGAACATCGTTTGTGACGCGGAACCGCAAGCATAGCTTCTCCACTAAACTTTCGATTTGCTTATCCTTGTTGATCAACCCGATGATGTAGCGCATAATGGTGTGGTATTTCTCTTCCTCTAGCTGCAATTTGGGATCGCTTAATCGAGAGATTATGTCTGGCAGCACGTTATACAGGATGTTGGATTTGTTGGCGATCTCTTTGAAAAATTGCTCCGTGATGGTGCGAATCTCCTGAACTGTATCGACGATGCACAATGCCAAATCCGATATCTGCCCTTTCACGCGAATCATTTCGTGCAGGATAAGATGCGACAACATCTTCACCGCAGTGAGCCGTAGCTCTGCGTCTTGTTCATAAAGTGTGGCATACATATGGCTCGTCCACGATTCTGTAACATTCGGAAAGCGGAAAGTAAAATCCGAGAGACCGATTACGATACTACACTTGATGCTCGTGTTTTTCGTGGTTTGAAAAATGTTCATCAGAAACGGGATATAATCTTCGCAAAACTTCGATGACACGCTCATTAGTCGAATCAGTGTTAGGACGGCCGACTTTTGTAGCAGCTCGTCCCGGTACCGTTTTGGATGCCGACACACCTCCAGTACGGTTGGTATCAACCGGTTCAGTAGACTACCAGTAGCCAATAACATCTCATGCTCACAAATGTGATTAATTTCTTCTGCTACTGTATCCTCAGCCGTCGCGCCACTTAACAATTCTTCTTCCGGTTCGTTTTGTTCGCCATTTGCTGTTCCATTAGCTCCCGTAGAACCAGATAATCTTTTCAGTGCGTTGCTTGCGGACACATCGAGCGATAATGTTTTGCGTTTGTTTCCTGCCGTTCCGGCACTGGTCGGGGTAGCAGCCACCATTCGGCTACTATGCAGCGCGGCGATTTTTTTCTTCTCGTTTTTTAACTCTTCCTTCAGTTCCTGTCGGTACTTCATGTTGTTGTACACATCGATATCAAGATAAATCATTTCTCTCATCGCCACGTATCCGATCGTAAAAACAAACCGCGCAGCAAGGTAGTTCGGTAGAGTTAACATAAGCTTTGTAGCATTTACTCCTTGCTGGTCGCCTTTTTCTAATTGCGCCGCACCCGGAATCTGGCTTCCATCTGAACGATGGATCTCGGGCTCTTGCAGCCGATTGCTTTGCGTTACTTTTTGCAGTTTTTCGAAAAGGGACACCATTAGACTCTGTGATAGAATATCGGGTGCTTTTACCAGTTTATAGATAAAATCGAACACTTTGGTCCCAATTTCATCATAGTTTTCGACCTTGGCACAAAAGAAAAGCTGTTGGAACAGATCGAGCACGGTCTGCACCAGAGGAGCATTGTGTTCGAAGCGTTTGTAGTATTTCGACGAATTTGTAGCTAGCGGCACAGAGTTCATAAACAATGTCAGCGTAGCAACGAATATTCGCGGATCTTTACGGCCTCGCTCACTCAGTCCGATCATCTCCAAAATTTGCATGTTTGCCGTGACGACTGATGGTTTTGCGGCCGATATCATTATCAAGAGCTGGAGTGCTTGTCGTGCATCATTTTCGTTCACATTCTCCAGCTTTAGCGTGTATATTTCGAATAGCACTTGCACCATCTGCGCGTCAATGTCGCCTGCTTCGACCCACTCCTGTACCAGCGCCTCCATTGCCATGTAGTGTCCGCATGTAAGATTGGTCAAAAACTGACTCAAATTTCGCACTACCTTAACGGTGTGAGCTCTTCCTTGTAGGTTTGTTTCGAATAACACACGCTTATAGGCTGCTGTCACACTTTCTCGCTTCTCCTTTTCCGAAGACCACACGAGAAACAGCATTTGCTGCATTCCTTGTTCCGTGCCTTTTATCCCGAACAAGTAGGCCGATGTGAAAAAATCGATAGCTCCATGCACATCTGATTGGACTTTGGACATAAGCATTTCGAGGAGCTTGGGTATCGCGTCTGAGATCAGCTCCGAGAAACCAATTGAATCGTGTAGAAAGTTTACAGAGCTCTCAACCTTCTGGAACTCTTCATTCTAAAGCAGACAATGACATGATATGAACGCCAATCGTTATTATTGCTACACTTGAGGATGCAAAACTTAGTTTGATTTTTACTTACCAAGTTGGGATCTGTGTGGCTATGAATGAAGTAACTTTTCAGTAGCGTCATGTAGTACATGCACTGATGCTCCAGATTCATTTCCTTCCGTTCTTCGCGATTGCCAAGCGCAAAATCTGCTCGTTGCGCTAGTCGTACTAGTTCTGTATAATTGCCATCTTTCAACAGTGAAACGATATTGTCCGCTAGTGCCTTCACATCCGCATCGCTGCTGGTTTCGATATCTTCCGGTTCTTTGCCAAACAGTTCGGAAACTGTAGGATACATTTGCGCAACCATGTGCTCCCATTCATCCTCCAGTGCTTTCAGTTTTGTGTCCTGATCCACCAGTCTATTGCGGACTTCTTGGAACTTTTTGTCCTCCACTTCATACTGTTCCCGCAATTCTACTAAAGCCAACTAGCAAAAAAAAAAGAAAAAATGAACATCAAATAAATAAACCAATGCTTTGTTGTTCAAACAATTGCCTACAACTACCATAGTTAAAGACGTTGTTTTTCATTCGAGCTACGTACCTTGGCGGAAAATGGATTGTGTTCAAGGAATGCTTTAATTAGGGCAGTAGCTTGCTTTCTAACTAGCAAAGCTTTGTCCTGAAGACGCTCAACGGCGACCTTAAGTACCTTATGAATCCATGATAACGGAACTGCATCTCGTTCCTTCAATTGGAGCCAGATTTGCAAGACTTTTGAGCGCACGTGTGCGGACACGTCCATCATATGATTTAGAAGATCTTCAAGAAACTCGTCACGGGTTTCCTTCAACTCGTCAGTCAAATCTTCCGAAGTCAACTCACTTACTATAGCTTCCCCCATGATCTGTAGAACGCAGTTACGCAGTGTGTAGGAATCCAAATTCAGCAGCTCCTCGCTCAGTGTCGATAGATGCGGTATTATTAGCTTAGGTGCCGACATACCCAATTCGACCAAAAATTGGCCAAAGAAACGTGCAGTCTGTACATCTGCAGCGTCTGCGCTGAGTCGTTCGATTATCTCTTTGATTATTACGGGGTAAATACTAACAATCCCGAACTCTTCGTACAGCAACAGAACCCCTGCAGCAATCGGCGAAATAGAGGCCTCAACGTGCTCAAGTATTTGCAAAATCCTGACTGGGAACGACAACGAGTGGTTGTAACGTTTGATGGCAGTACCGAGGATTTGAAATACGCTGTCCGCTATGCTGCGACTACGCACAAAATGCTGCTCCAGTGTTCGATAGCAGATATCACATATAACACTGCGACGAAACAAACAGATTCATTAGAATAAAGCCGTCTCGGCCCGGGCAAGGCACACGCAATACTTACTCCACAAACGATTCCTCGCAAACAGGAGGATCCCAAAGCTTTTCCAGCGGCAGCTGCAATAAGTTGTACATCTGAACAATGCACGGGTAGCGCTTTTCATCCCAGCCTAGCGCCTCTCCATTGTCGTTCATTTGTTTTTTGCCCTTTTTTGGCATCTTGTCATTGTTGGAGTTAATGTGCGCATCGATCGCCTTCACTGTTCCGTTCATCAGAAAAGCTAGCATCTTCACAGCGTTCAAGCAGGGCAGCCGATCCGCCTGATCAATGTCCTTTTGCGATAGCACTTCCGCCAAGGAATTGCCCAAATTGTCAATTGCTCCGTACAGTAGGTCATAGGCGCGAATCAGGTGCGTGCCGGATAGTTTCGTACTGTTATCGATCACGGAGTAGAACGTATCGAAATGATCGAATACTCCGAAATTATCGACCAAACCAAGCCGAGCAGCTGCAGCGTAAAGAAAAGGAAACGACAACGATTAGTTTCTCCCGCGCATGCCAAGTCCGCTTCCGCAGCTTACCTTTTAGCGCATCCGGAATTTCGGCGGCGTCCAGAACCCTCCCAACGCAATAGTGGTTTTTATCGGACCGCAAAAGTTCGGCCCGTGCCTGAGGTATCATGAATTGCCACTCCATGGCACCGCCTAAATTCTGATCGCCGTTTTGTTGGACTTTATTCAAGCTAAATTCGAGAGCAAAAAAATGCACAAATCCAAGCCAATCCAAGCACAACAACACCAAGCCGCCGTTACACACAAATCCGTGGCTTGCTGGTGTGATGCAGTGTTGCCACTCGTAAGCGTTGCCCACAAACAATCGGTACTTTCTTTGTAGGATATGATTTGAAACCAGGATATTCGGCAATGTACAAAAGGATCACAAACTGATTTACATATTTTATTGCCTTAAGAACATAAAACGCTTTCCTGGTATAAGAAGAAACATTATTTTCAATTTTCCAACTTTCGTCCAACGATTGCTGGCAACACGAACTTTGAATTTAGACAGTTGCGATGGGGGGTAGCACAGTTAAATGCTGTCCGCACACTGGATGCAGACAGCGGAAATTATTATAATTTCTTTTTTTTGCTTGCACACACCATTCTAGTAAGCGCGTCTACAGAACTGTCCATTGAAGTACCGGCATTACTTCCGAACTCTACATCCGGTTTTGAAGAGCCACTACTGCGATGAGAAGAGCCTTCTTTGGCGGTGGGGGGCTCAGATTCATGCGAAGTTGAGTAATCGAACGTTGTGATAGAGCTGATTGGGCTTAGCTTTTCGTCTGCAACATGAAAATAGTGAGAAAGATTTGCAACATTTTTTCGACAATTCATTCGCTAAATATACCTGCGGAAACAATCTTCGATGTATCCAATGAAGACTGTGCACTTATGCATTTATCTACCATAAGATGAGTGTCACGCTGGGACCAGATTAGTAATTCTGATTCGTTACGAACAGCACTAGATTGATTTCGTACATTTAGCTTTATCTTCAAGTCTTCTATTGCTTGAAGCAAAAGATTCTTGTTCGACAATGATGATTTCCTCAAATATTTCTTACAGATACGGTTGATGTTCTCGTCTGAGAAATTTTTCGATACTACAATATCCTGTGTTAAATGGTACATGATGCGAGCCAAATCTCCATGGCTGGAATAAATTGAATATTTTGTGATGAATCATGAGTCGCGTATCCTTTGCACTCATTCATATTTACAGTTTGAGATCAAAATCGAAAGTGCTGCTTCTTGAGGGCAATTTATCTTCACTCCTCTGCTTTCCACAAATTTTGCACTTTTCCATTTCTGTGTTCGATTTCAACTGGTCCAATTCAGTGAATTTATAAGAATTCTATGGCTTCAAATGGAACAGAGAGAACCGCGGTTCTACGCGAAGAAACTTTTCAACTCGCCATTAAGTAAAACACGGCCTGCTCCTATTGCTTGGCAACAGGCGCTGGAAGAAAGTTGGAAAATTTAAAATAATGTTTCTTCTTGTACCAGAAAAGCATTATATATTACTAAAGCAATAAAATATGAAGATCTGTTTGTGGTCCTATTATTGTGTTATTTTTATTGGTCCGAATATTGTGAATTTAAATCCAAATCGACAAAAAAAAGTACCGATAATTACGACCGGCAACACTGCAGCACGAGGTGAATGAATTTCGGTAAAAACCCACTCGTTTGATCTAAAATAGATAAATAAACCATTTAAACGAGCAAAAGCAGATACTACGCCTGATAAACCCATTGAACTTTTCCTCCGATTTCCTTCGTATCGCCCAACACATACACATAAACATATGACTTCACCTGTTTCCTACGGACACTTTGGTTACGGGGGTGTCTTCAAAACAATGAATGTGACGAGATTGTTTGTTATCATTCTATTCTCCTCCGTGGTGTTAATGAGTGGGTGTAATTTAAAATCCGTGCAAGATGAGTAGTGATCGACTTTTGTTCAGGAGCCAAAGTGATGAGGAATCGTTCGTCGGAACACCTATCAGTAAATCCCCGTCGTTGGCTTCGATCCGAGAGGGTTCGACGAGAAAGGAGAGTTACAGCTCGCTTGCCTCCTACTCGACGGGCGGTGCGGAAGATGGAAGTAGGGAACGGAAGCATTTCGGTGAGTCGTTTTATTTCCTTTTATTTGCACTAATTCGCCCGTATTCCACTGAACACCGTCCCGTTTCGAGTCAAACCAGAGGTCCCAATTTACAGAGGAAACACACTAACCACCGCCACAGAAGGCACGACGTGTGCCCAGGATGGGAAC
The DNA here is from genome assembly GCF_943734665.1 of Anopheles aquasalis. Taxonomy (NCBI): domain Eukaryota; kingdom Metazoa; phylum Arthropoda; class Insecta; order Diptera; family Culicidae; genus Anopheles; species Anopheles aquasalis. The sequence goes on from NC_064877.1 coordinate 49,606,287, forward strand.
GAAGCGAGAAGTTGGTCAAAGTCGGATGTATGCATATGATGATACTCCCAGAACTTGGTCGTCACCACAATATCCACCAGTTCGCCCACCTCCTTCGGTTGAGCAAACTGTAGATCTATAGAAATGGGCCACGGCGCTCCGGGGAGTCCGTGGGTGATCGAGAGGAAATATACTTCGCGCCCACCAAAGAGAATCGGTTGAGGCACATAGTCCATTATCGACCATCGGATCAATTTCACTCCCTCCTTTGGTCCGATCATGATGGAAGATTGTATGCTACCGTCCATGACAAATCGCAGCCGCTTAGTGTTGGCATCTAATTCCTCCGTACCCTGGTACGACATCGTGACCATGTTATCGAAAACGGGCTCCGGTCCTGGCAGCCAGTAGTTGCTGTTCGAATGAGTGGGAAAAGAGTGAAGAAATTCTGAATATGGCTGCAAAAACCGCATATCAAATGCATCCTTACTTGAATCGCATTTGATGCCACAAAGAATAGAACGGTGCAGCACAGAATAACTGGTTACTGCACGATTCCATCTGACGCATTGGTGTTAGCTTTGTACCAGGAACCACTAGCTCTTCAATTGTTCTCCGGGTGTTGCGGTCCATTTCTTGGAAGAAGTAACCAGAATCGCTGCCCTTGTACAGACCAAGTTCGTCGTGAAACACGCGAAACGTATGCTGAAAAAGAGAGCACCAAGTGAAGCCATTCAGATGATGATTATGTATGATCACTTCGTGATCGCTTACCGTAACATAGTGTCGCTGCGGTGTTGGGGCCGACACTGCCGTGCTCTCATCTTGGTATGGGAATCCGACCGGACTGCTGAACGCCACAAGCAGAGTCAGCACGGTCATAGCCGAGAGTTTTGCCGTGAAGCTCATCATGCTGCGAAGTTGCGCGATAAATGGGATAAGGTAGCTGCAGCAAAGCAGCGTAAAAGCAGCAGCTAAAAGGCTTATGAATATTTCCGGATTGCGCGTGCCACCGAATCGTCCCGTGATCGGTACAAACAGCTCGATGAGAACATTATAGAAGTTGGTGGTCCACAAAAGAGCCGGTAGTTGGAACACCAGATGGATGTAGATCCATTTACGGGTGGTTTTACCATTCCCGAGAAGACCGTTCAACACGCTGGATGCGAGGGAGCAGAGAAGTAACACCAAGGATATGTAGGCACCACGATATCCGGCAAGCGTGGCGGACACCGTGATTAGCGCCCAAAACAGATTGACACCGACGAGTCTCGCTTGGGTCATTTCACCATGAGTCAGTTCACTCTGCAATCAAAAAGATTCGTTTAAATGGTTCTCGATTCGATTCGATGATTCGATATTCATCACACTTACCTTACTGTTTGAGTAGAATGCGGTGAGGAAAAGGTACACGAAACAGTGTGCCAACAAGGCTGGACAGCAGTACATTCCCAGTATCAGGTAAGTGTTCGTATACCAACTCATGCTGTTGCCGAGGAAGTCTATCTGCCTCGCTATAGTCGTACAGGAGACGAGGCTGAATACGGTTCCCAGAATGGTAGCCACCAAACCCAACCCCCCTTCTCGCAGGACATCCAGATAGCCGTGTGCTTTACGGTTATGCAGTAACATTAGTAAAGGAACAACGGTGGACAAAGTAGACACAGAAAAATTGATGATACGGCTTGCTGCGATATCATATTGTACAAAAAAGAATCCAACAAAATCGAAAAACACCTTTTGACCGACGGGTAGCTTGGCAGGATCTGCGATGGCCAGCTCATCGCCGTTCGCTAGTTCACGCGTAAGTAGAAGAATGTTGTCTCCGGTGCGCTGTAGGACATTCAGGGACAGGAAGTCCATCGAATCGTAACGAGTGTGGTACCGATATCCATTAGCAATGTGTGCAAAATCCATGCCAGGTATTTCACCGTAATCACGGAACATACGAAAGTCCGTATCCGAAGGTATGAGCCCGAGTTGGAATATTTCCTCGCCGAACGCATGGGCGTACGGATGCCTGATGGAGCGAGCGTACGCCTCAATGAGCCATGGATGTTGGGGACCGGCCTGAAACAGTACCTCCTTCCCTCCCGAACCAGACGACTCCAGGTTCAGAAAGGCACGCACTTCGGCAGCCCAGGCATGCTGCGTGATAAAACCGTGCCCTGCCTGGAGCATCGTTTCTTCGGCGCCATTGAACAAAAACGTTATCGTGTGTCGGTTGCGCTCTGAGCTGCGCGATAAAACGCGCAAAACTTCCAACATCACCGCGCAGCTGGCCCCGTCATCGCTTGCCCCCGGACTGCTGGCGACGGAATCGAAATGACAATTGACCAGCAGCGATTGCGCTCCTTTCCCGGCCAATCGAACCACCACGTTCTGGACATTCCGGTACATGCTGGTCATTGATTGATCCAGGAGGGAAATGTTAAACACTCCGGTAACCGTTTGCTGGTCGATCTCCACTAGCTGGTTAGGATGTTTCGTGGCCGTAATGCTCTGCAATTCCTTTAACAGGAACTCGTGGGCCATAACCTCATTCGCCTGGCTGCCCACCGGCTTGGGACCGATATCATTTAACGTTTTCAAGCTAGTCCAGGCGCGCTCAGCAATGAAAGTGTTTGGAGCCCCTTCCAGATCCGCCACCGTGAGGGCCGCCGGTAATCGAGTGGCAAGGAACTGCGTGAGAAGACCTGACACGATCACCAACAATACCGAGATGTACACAGCTGTGGGCCCTAGCTGATGGACACTTGTTACTTGTAGCTCATCTTGCTTGAATCGTACACGTTTCTCCGCTCCAGCCATTTTTGCCACGAAGTCTACTCGCTACTCGGTGCTATCTCAATCGGGCGCCCACTGAAGAAATGTTACTGGCAGTGTTCGGTGTGCACAGCAGCAAGGTGTAGACTGGTAACGTTAGCCAAATCTGGGAGACGATACGGCCCTCTCCGGGTGGTGGTGGTGGTGTACTTTATCATTGTCATCAGTCGCTCGTACAGTTTCTTATCATATTATCGCACCGCTTCGGTTCCAATGCTCTGTTTGTGGTATTAACCAATCGCCACCGTGCGCGTCGCTCTCTGCATTGGGACTTCCTGCTTGTATAAAGTGCATTACCACAACATCATTGCGCACGTATGCGGAAAACGAGCGAAATCTCTTTATGAGGTTTACAACAACACAGTCTATTGCTGTCCATCGCCAATATTGAAAGTTAAATGGTAGACCAAAACATGGTAACATTTTAAAATATAAAATCGCATTGATAATGTATGCGGCAGTAAATGATAAGGCATCGCAAAAACAGTGGGTCTGTGCTGAGCAATCTTTGAAAGTGTTCACAAAGTGGTGCAAAAATATGATTATCAAGATAATGGCCGATTATTGAGGCATTTTTTTGAAGAAACATGATTTTATGGCGATAAGAAATGGATGGATCCAGCTGGTATAAAGATGGGGCTTTATTGTTCTCTATCTGTATGTTCTGGATGAGGATCATGAGGCCTTTTATCCATTCCATTAATCCATTTTGCAATTTTGCCAGTTCCGAGTACACCTTACATACGCTCTGATGCAACACATTTCAATTCAAATTGGACTCACATTACTTACAAATCCATTGGATGAAAGTACGGATGAGACAATTTAAGAAGAAATATTTATTAAGAGAAATCTATTGAATATTGCTATCAGTTTGAGACTATGAGGAGGAGTTTCACAGCTCAACTGATGAATCTTGAAATGCTACCGAAAAAACAACAAATTGAGTTTGTTTGTTTGAAGCATTTTCAAAATCATCTCCCATGTTCTGTTTTGTTTCTTTTATCTACTTATATGAAACATGTTCTCTTTTATCTTCAGTTTCTTTTAAATGATTGAAGTAAGGTGGGGCAAAAGTTCGACCTTAGTGGATTTTCAGTTTTATTTTAAAAAATTGAATTAAACTTACATCTGAAAAAACGCACTGATATATTCAACAACCATTTACCTCTCTACTGGAAAAGTACCAGCTGTATCAACTTTTTCTTACCCCACCAGTTGGGCCAAAGTTCGATCCTTTTAAATCCAGCACTTATTCATGAATTCATGTGTACAGTTTCAGTGTTTTTCAATCTTTGCTCTTTTATTGGTTGAACAATTTTTTTACGTTTGGCTGGATCTGTTTTGTTTTTCGGCATGCTCTAGGCGCCTTTAGTTCAAGTTTTTACTTGAATTCCGTTTTCGCCATTTCTGTGGTTCCCATCGCTTCGCTCAAATTGTCGAAAGACTTGTTCATCTGCACCCGCTTAAGCCCTTCATCCTTGCAAGACTGACTTGCAATAACTCTTTTACGAAAACTATTACTATGTTTACTGAAGCGCCTTTACCATACTAACAGAACATTACACGATTTTGACGAAAAACAAATTTTACCTCACTTCTCAAATGCTTTACTAATCCATAATATATCAGTGTTGCTAATTTTACGGCACTCTGTGCTTCAAAAAACTTCAAATCGCACTTTTGCCACACTTTACTCTATATGAAACATGTTATTTCCGTTGGCGAGAAAATTCGCCTCGCATAATAATCCCTTGAAGAACAACTATCTCTACTGTACTCCCGTAGTAGCGAACCGAATGAACCGGCTGTTCTTTAATGTGTGATGTGTCCTGTGCAGCAATAGATTGCTCCGTGGCCTGGGATAATCGGTAGAGAATGCGACCGGCAAAAGCGTTTGTTTTGTTTACAACCCAACTGCTTTTGCTAGTATACGTTCTAGAGACAATCGGGCGAACAACATTGAAAGGGGTTGGTTAGGACGACAGTTGCATTGCGCATGCTTACTGCCTCAACACCAATACAGCTGTCTCCTGTGAACAAGCAGAGGGAAATGTTTTCTCTGCGTTCCGTTCATTATATCGTGTTCCTTTGATTACTAGAGACTCACTCTCCGTATGGACGCTCTAGCACAGTGAAATGTGAAAAATCAATATCTCAGCGTCAAGTGATCAAAAGTAATAGCTAAATTGACCGAAAACAACATAAACTAGTACAAAAGGACCTTCTTCTTATCTGATGATCCTTAAACTGGATGTGCTGTAGCTATCTTTCGAATCGCAAATGTCGTAAAAGATAGTTCTTTGTTTCTACCAGCTGTTGTTCGGAGGGCACCATGAAACAAGCAATCGAAACAGTTCACAAGCATTGCCTATAGATCATTTGTGGTGCAGTCTAGCACATATCTGCAAGCAAGAACATCCCACGGAACGAAAAAACGCGCTATTTACGATATTCCTGAGTCACCCTTGTGAGGCCCGTATTGTTCTTTTGACTTGTAATGTAAGTAGCAGTGTTCCGACATCCTCGCTTCTCATTGAAGCATTACGAGAGTAACACAAGCGCGATATGGTGGAAAGATGATACGATATTATTCATGAACGAAAATCTTCAGATTTTGTTGCGAATGTTAATTTGTTTGCCAATCTCATTATTGATCTGTACTCTCAATTGCTCTAATTTCCCATATCTTGCACTCATACAGGCATTACGGCATCGCGTTCGATTTGATTTTGCAAATGTCATTCGTCATGGCAAACTTTGTTAGTTTTTCATTAGAAGAAAAACGTGAAACAGGAGAATTGTGGTTTGCAAATTTTGTTTGCTGTTATTTTGTAACTAGAAACAATTATTAACACATTCCTTTCGAATGATGTATACATCTTTCCACCAGTCAGTTCGTGTTTTTTGTGGGTTGAGGCTGAAGCAGCGTATTTTAATTATCCATTTTTCATATTTTAAAATCTTGGCCGTATCTCGGCCAGTAGTGGAACTGCTCATCGTTTAAATATGCGCGCACTGGGAATTGCTCAGCCAAACAGCCATACCGGAAGCGCTGGTCACGGCACGGGAAGCGGCAGCCACGGTAAGAACGGCAATGGCGACGTAGGACCACCAACGTGCGGTACCATGATAACGCTGCCCCGGGCCGTTCCTGCCAGCCATCACACGGGAGGCGGTGGTACTAGTGGCTCCTCCACCGGTGACGTCATGCATCCCCATGCAATCGCTATACGGGAGGGAGCCGCTGGTTCCGTTGCTGGTGGTGGTAGCGTGAGCGATACTGCCGCCCAGGACACAATTTACCTGTGCAACTTTCGCGTTACCGTCGACGGCGAATGGCTTTGTCTAAAGGAGCTGCAGGATCTCGATATCAAAGATGTCAACGGGGGCGTTGGCCCTGCCGGTGGCGGTACAGCTGGCAACGATGCAGTAGGCATCGTTGGAGGAGGAGCAGGAGGCTGCGGCAGCGGCGGCGTTCCTGGCGATTGCAACGCACTCAATACTTTCGGTATAATTGAGAACGTAAAATGCGAGGAGAAGATTATCGAGCGCGATTGGGTTAACTACTATTGTAGGTGCTATTTCTCAATAACACATTTTTACATGTTTTTCCCCATATCCCTTTAGTTTCCTTCTCCCTTCCCAAAAAACGGTAATCCGATCCCTCATATCCAGTTTTCCAACACAAGGCACTGGATTGGTGGAATGCATGGAAATCACAATTGAAACAAGTGCTTTGTTTTGGAAGACCTTCATGAAGTGTATTTTTATTTGCCGTGTTGCATCAAACACATGCCCACGATTCATGTATGGTTTCAAAAGTGGACAACATCACTAAGGATTCAAAGCAAATCACTTTCCCGATAAGAATGAAACATGCCTGCTTTGTTGACGATGTCTTATATTTTGAGTTCTTACATTCCTGCTCCCTTACCCATTTTGGAATATGATTTCTCAACTTATAATTGGCATCTCTGATAAATATGAACGCAGCGCAGATTCTTCCTGCAAAGTTTGCAGCCAAACTACACTATTGCGAGGGTCTCTCTCCGCATGATTCCGGGGGTTGATTCCCTTAACTGCACATTCTTCGAAGTGTTCATGTCGTCGATAGTGTTAGGCTGTATTAGGCATCGAAAACATTTCGCTCTGTGCAAGACACGCAACTACACGAACGCACATTTTTGTTTGATTTTCTAACGTCCTCTTGAGTATGAGAGGGTCCTGCTTCGGTCGCAATGGCTTGTATTGGATCTTCCGTTTCATCTTCTTGAAGATCGGTTGAATCTAGTTTATATCCTTTGGAAAGCTTTCGCTTTTTGCTTGATCGCATTCGCTCAATTAACCTTCCCATGGAGGATTTCCTTTGCTTCGATCTTTTAGCTGTAACTGAAAATGCAATAACTTTTTTAGAACAACAGAGACACTAAGCACGATAATGTTTCTCGTTACCAGGGACTTTATCTTCCAAACGATTGTACATAGTGATTTCTTCATCGTCACTCATACTTTGGTGCAGCCTAGTGCGTCTATGGCCATGCTTTGTCAGTTGATTTGCCGATATGATTGCATGATTTCTGCGCATTCTAAAAACAACGTACACAACCAGAAGTATGGCCATAGCAAAACCGATCCAGATAGAGAGTTCTCTTATGGTGGATGATCTTGTAATGTTACCATTGTCGGTATCATACAACAACGGCTTATTGCTGATGTTATTATCTGCTTCGTGAAAGTGGTTCTCTGCATTAGACATTTTTTTAAGCGTATCATGCTCAATCACGCTAAGCGTTTTATGTATTCGTAGGATACTCTCAAATGCTGGATAGAGCAAGGTGGTTCCTTTAGCAAAAATATTCTCTAAATTGATAGAAATCCATTCCGAAACACGCTTGTTGAACCCATCAACGGATACGCTTGCTTTTTCTTGTACATTACACGCAACGATTGCTAGGTAATAGTGAAGAAAGGCTCGATGAGCAGATGTTGATTTGGGATTGTAAACAGCACTATTGTTCTGCAGTGGTAATGTGATAAGGAAAATTTCCCTTGTATCTACATCCATTTCGGTGATAGGTATAGGCAACTCCTTGGGTATCTCGTGGCATGCAAAAATTACGTTTTTGAAATCTTCTCCATTTAAAACCCTTGTTTGTTGGTTCAAGCGGGATATATCCAGCTCTCGCTGTCCATTCGCAGAGTATGTTACGAAGCTCTCATGCTTTCTCGTTTTTTGCAGGACGTCTTTTACTGATTTCTGGGTTATCACACCACTGTAATAGGCGTATTTCGTGAGAGGAAGAAAGTATTCATGCAGAAAACCACCGATTACTTCCGCTTGAGCTTGTTGTAGCAGGTGCTTTCTATGTTCGTCCTTAACACTCTCTATTATTCTATTTTCCATTTGGGATAAGTCCATGATAACTTGCTTCACTCGTTGATCATCGAGGAGCGGTTCGTTGTTTAATGTCCTTTCCGGCATTAGTTTCTGTAAGAAAACTTTACACCTTGGTATGGAAAATTTATGAGTAAGCTATACCGTACCTCATAGATATTTCGAGCTTCCAGGATCGTTAAATCGTCAGCGGACAGACAAAACCTCTGCAATGGTGTAGCAAGATTGTCAACTGTTGGCTGACGCTCATGAACCACTAGTGCTGCACTGTCGTTGCATTTAGTCGGGTTAATCACTCCCAATACCAAAATGATTAAAATGAAGACTGTTTGTAGACGACTTGTTATCCGCCAGCCTGGCTCAGCAACCGAACGGTGTAATTGGTGACGTAGTTTCTGAGCATTCTGTTCGCCATTTGTTCTGTTCGATATCACCATCCTATTTGTCCCTAGATACTCACTAGCTGTTAGAACATGACTGAGTTTGGTTTGAACAGAGTTGCTGTGATTGT
>NC_064877.1:49622500-49632500 GCF_943734665.1 Anopheles aquasalis
CCAAGGCCGCTGTGCCCTTCTGCTTGATATTATTGAATTTTATCGTGCCGCGACGGCTCCTTCGATTGCAAACCTTTCATCTTTTGGTGTATCTTTTGTAGTTTTTCTCCAGAGAAAACGAGAGGACCATATTTAGAATATGCCTCCTGTTGCAGGGTAAGCATCGTTCGGTGGACCGTGTCCACCGTGCGCGGGTGTGCAGCTTTTAGAACTGCACTGCCTGAGCAGCGCTGGCTAACCGATGTAACAAGTGGAATAACACAAATCACCAGCACGCTTTCGTATTTAGGTCACAACAGGGAAATTGACCTAGTCGAGGGGTTTCCCGTAACGAATAAAGATGGCTATAAATAATTATTTTTAATACTAAAGGACAAGCTAACTTTTCCATAAATATGATTCCATTATGACGAGTTGGATACGGATGCCCGTTCTAATAATAAAAAAGCTTTACATTACGTATAATGCTCGTTTTTGCTTCATCTAAAACATATTTCATGAATCATTCAATAAACATCATATTAATTGGCCTACTTAAAGAAACTGATATTTGTGTCGCTATGCGATACTGATGGCTCGCGGTTCCTGCTTGCTACGATGAACTATCTGCTACTTAAAATGCTCCGTTATTTTGGTCGTGAAACATACAGTGATACAGGGAATTATTCTTACCTATTTACGATTCCCGGGCACATCCATTTCATCGTTACTTCACAGAAACGAAAGAAAAATTATTGGACCACCACTTACCTGACCGTTGCCATATCCAGAGCACGTATCGCAAAGGGATTCTTGTACAGCGTGGTTCGTGCCCTTATGGAGGTTCGTTCTGGACTTGCTATTACCATAAATGGATCCGAGTTTGCCGTGCTTTCCTGGTACTTTCTCCTTGTACACGAGCCTTTGAAGCGATGGTCAACTGTGGTGGTAAAAAGCAGTTATCGCAGAAGGACTGTGGACCGGACGTACCGGTTTTTGCTCCGATCCAATCCAATGATGCCGGATCGAGGAGACAAGACTACTACCGGGATCGCCAGACCGAGGTCAATTCGCATCAGGCCTCGCGGTACGACTGACGCGCGTTTTACACCAGTACGTGGTGCACCATCCCTATCGCAACACTGTTTTATTATCACCGAGATACGTGCCTTTTCGGTGGCGTTTCTCCGGCCGTATCGAAAGGTGGCTTTAGTGGTCGGATCAGCAACCGCGAGCAGATAGCGCACCGTTCGCACTTAAGGCTTCTGATTTGTTCAGCAAAAAGATTGCCGACAGTTGTACCAAGAACCCGCTTCTCGCGACACAGCGCCGGCCGTAGTGTTGCGTTTGTGCAGAGTCAGACGAAACTTGACGATGAGTGCGCTCAAGTTAAAGCCGTTGGAGGATTCGAACCTCTACAAACGACGCACCACTTCGAAGGAGAATCTTCTGCATACGGGCGGCGGCAACGGTGCAGCAGAGCCTACTTCGTCCGTTGCGCACAATTTTACCGGACAGCCACGCCATCATGTGGCTAGTGCGAATGTGAAGGGCGCCTTCTATGGCACGCAGTCGCCCGCAACCGTGAGCTATCCAACGGAGAGCTACTATCAGCAACCCAAGTCACCGATAAGAGTGGCAAACACGGCCACGACCGCTGGTACATCAGTATTGGTATCGCAGGGTGACTCGTCGACGATGACGCCAGCAACTCCCCACCAACTCCTAAACAAATATCCTGCCGATAGCCACAGTTTGCTAGCAGCCACGCAGCAACGGAAAGCCACAGTGTCCAACACAGCAGGCCCCCAGTTGCAATCGGGGGCAACTCCCAGAGTGTACCAGAACGTCAGTCAACCGACAAGTCAGCCACCGAGAACATACCAAAACTTTGTACCTTCGGTAGCGCCTCAGTCACCAAGTACTCCAACGGTCAGAAGAATGGAGTCGCAAGAACAGTTTGGCAGAACGAACGTGCAATCGGTGTCCGGGTTAGTCACTCTCTCTCTCTCAGTCCAGCACAGATTTCACCAAGTTAGTGAGGTGTCTTTAGGGAACGTAGATCGCAATGACCATGCCGTAGGATGTCTGTATTGAGGAAGCGGGAGATCCAAGTAACATTATCACTAATGGAGCTCAGCGGAGCACTGCTTAATAATTCGTTTTTTTTCGCTATTAAGGTGCAATGATTCGCTGCTCCAACTTATTAACAATGCCGAAGCTATTGTGCTGCGAAATGTGTATAGCACCTTTCTTTATTTCGCTTTGGTTGGTTACTCAAAGTACTTAATCGTCATTCATACCGCTATTTATTGGAACTAAGTTTACTGCAATAATCGTGATTTAGTTTTGATCCAATTTTTTCCTCTAATTTTCTGCTTTCTTGTAGTGTAACTACTGGCAACATGTCGCTCGGCACCATGCACTGCACCCGTTGTGATGAGGGTTTTGAGCCACATGAACGCATCGTCAACTCGAACGGACAGCTTTGGCATACGCAATGTTTCGTGTAAGTAGGCGACGGATGCAATGGTCGTTGCTGGCCTACTCTAATCATGACTCTTCGTTCCGATTTCGGTGTACCAGGTGTGCCCAGTGTTTCCGGCAGTTTCAGGATGGCATATTTTACGAGTTCGAGGGTCGCAAGTACTGCGAGAAGGATTTTCACATCCTATTTGCGCCCTGTTGCAGCAAGTGCAACGATTTCGTGATCGGGCGCGTGATCAAGGCAATGGCGGCCAACTGGCATCCGCATTGCTTCACGTGTGAACGCTGCAGCGCACCGTTAGCGGATTCGGGTTTCATCCGCAATCAAAACCGTGCCCTCTGTCACGACTGCAATCGTATCGAGAAGTCGGACGGTCTGGAGAAGCACATCTGCAACAAGTGCCAGTAGGTGTTTCCAACGGGAGAAGACTCTGCACATCTCGATGTACATACTTTATCCATCTCTCTTCACTCTATTTGTAGCGGAGTTATCGATGGAGCACCACTGCGCTTTAGAGGAGAGGTGTACCATGGTTACCACTTCAACTGTACCTCTTGCGGTTCGGAGCTGGATTCTTCGGCACGCGAAGTGAAGAACCGTAGTGGCTACGCAGCGAATGATATGAACGAGCTGTACTGTTTGCGTTGCCATGACCGCATGGGTATTCCGATTTGTGGCGCCTGTCGGCGACCGATCGAGGAGCGTGTCGTTACGGCACTGGGGAAGCATTGGCACGTGGAGGTACGGATGATTGTTGTCCAGATCTTAAAAGCCTGATCCTATTGGTAATTTTAAAATTAATCTTCCCCTTGTTTAGCACTTCGTCTGTGCTAAATGCGAAAAACCGTTCCTGGGCCATCGACACTACGAGAAACGGGGCTTGGCCTACTGCGAGACCCACTACCATCAATTGTTCGGCAATCTGTGCTTTGTGTGCAATCAAGTGATCGGTGGTGATGGTAAGAAAGTCTTTGAGTCTTTAAGCAACTTTTCTAGTTTTCATTGAAACTTACGCTGCGCGGATCATTTCAGTTTTCACTGCGTTGAACAAGGCCTGGTGCGTGCACCACTTCTCTTGCTCGATCTGCGACCAAAAACTGGACCAGAAGTCCAAGTTTTTTGAGTACGACGAGAAACCGGTGTGCAAAAAGTGCTACGAGCGCTTCCCGACCGAACTCCGTCGTCGATTACGCATTTCGCACGAAAACACCCTCAAGAAGGCAGTTGCTTAAAAGAAGATCAATAACAGATGAATTATTTTCAATTGTGCCAAACTAGCCAAATGATGACAATCGAGGTGAAATGCCAGGCGAAACATGCAACCAACCAACCGAACCGTGTACTGACCAACTAAACGACAACTAATGAAATAGCCTTGCTGTGGAAAGTATTAGAACATAGTGCCCAGTGCCTTTAACTATTAAAAAGAAACCTTACTACTCCGTTGTGTCTGTTCAACTCAAACTTTGTAGTAACTATCGAATCATGTCGTATTTATACTCAATGTACGTGCACGTATAATTATACTTTCTAACAAAACAAATAACTTTTTCAAACGGTAGTTCGTACTTTTGTGTAAATGCTAACTTCTTGTTTATGTGCACGTTACGTGCACCTACAATAACAACTCCGAGGTGTTTGAGTTTTATTTAATAAAGTGATTTGAATTCTTAACATCAACATCGAACGGGTTATATTATCCTTTCAATAGGCAAACGAAAGAAATCTGCACGAAAAAGCGAAACAAACGATTGAAAGTGTAAGATTTTGTAAATGAAATAATATCCATTTTATCTAAGATCCAGAGTAAAAAACATTCTATCGATCCATACCTAAATCCAAGGAGATCCAGATGTATCTCAAATCATACAACAATGGTACATATAATTACAATGTACCAATGTCCTTCCAAAAATGTTCCTTTGTTTTCGGCTTTTCCGGGCTCCAGTTTCAGCGGGGAAAAGTCAAAAGAAAGCAGAGAATTTGCTGTGGTGTTCCTTAATACTTGTATTCCTTGATGCATGACCATCCCATATTGTCTAGTGGTTAGGATATCCGGCTCTCACCCGGAAGGCCCGGGTTCGATTCCCGGTATGGGAAAGAGCTTCTTTTTCTTTATAAATTCAAAGGATATGACATGATTGACTTAATCGTTTATCCAGTGCTGCTGCGCTACATTAACATTTTAATCAATCAGATCATACCATCCATGAAGTAAAACATACGGCTCGTCTGTCCGTCGGCTGCTGACCAATAAGACTGGTTTGTTTGTCTTGCTCTCATCTATTTTCAATTGTTAACCGTATACACATCGTTGTTTTTTTATTAGAACAACCAGAATGGGCAGAAACAATCATTGCAATTGTGCATTGCATTGTGGAGAATTTGCTCCAGGAAGGCGCAACTTACAAAAGGATCGCCAACTTTGTGAGAAAAGCTTTGTTGTGAAAAAAACCTAGGGAACCGCGAGGTAAACCGAGAAAAACCAAGCCAACGACTGATCATCGCATATCACTTTTGGCCAAAACTGATCCATTTGCTTCGTCAAGAACGATTTGCTCACAAATAAACGAAAAAGTCGGCTACAAGAGGCTAATCTACCAGGAAGAATTGTACAAAAAAGTGCCACTGTTGAGCATAAAAAGATTACAGATGAGAAAACAGTTTGCAGAACAATATCGTAAGTGGCAAGGTACTGAAGGTACTAAAAAATAACGTAAAATTTTATGGAGCGTAGAAATTAAAATAAATTTGTTTAATTCTCTCGAACGGACTCTTAGCAGAATATTCGAATACCTGCTGGCAAAAATTTCATCTTCGCTTCGAAAAAAAAACTTTAAAACATGGTGGAGCGTCATGATTTTAGGATGTTTTTCACGGTGGTTGGTATAGGTCCCCTTTTTAAAATAAAGGGCACCATGAATGCTCTCAAGCATAAATCAATTATTGCAATTGTATTATTTTTGGTTCTTCTAAGTTGTGCTATCATTCGAATACCTATGGATACAATAATTTTTGAAAAATGACCAAATATTGCAGCTTAAATACTGTTACCTATTTAATTGGCCAGCAGTGTATATGATTTTTTTTTAATCCATTAAGATGGGATCAGCACACAAAAAAGGGTTAGAAAAAGAGTGAACATATTAGACAGGGCGTGCGATGGTAAGATCTCTTTTAGTAACTAACTATCCCATATTGTCTAGTGGTTAGGATATCCGGCTCTCACCCGGAAGGCCCGGGTTCGATTCCCGGTATGGGAAAATATCCTTTTGCTTTTAAGCTTTTTTTTTATGAATCAATATTGCATCAATCGCTTCCGTGGGACACGGCAACAAAGTGTTAACAACAGTTTATTAGACAACCAAGGGGCGGTGAACCTCCCTGCAGGAGTCCTTCCCCATCGGATATAGTAGTTGCGTGGAACGGGATCTTTTCCACATTCACCAAGTTGTTGCTGCTGGTTGCTGGTAGCCCAGTGTTTTTCATAGTTTTTCACGAAAAATGTTTTTCATACGTTCTTATTTTATTTGTTACCTCTTTTTTATCGTTTATAATCACATATGAAGCCATCGTACTAAATTTACTTATCATTGTTTTGTTTGTTTGCTGTGGTTTTACTGTTCCGTTTTCCGTCACTCACTTCTTTCCTTTCTTTTTGCTGCTTTCTCTCTTTTATTTGTGTGTTGTTTTGTTGTTACTCTTAACCTCCCCCTCTCTAATCCTCTCTCTACTATCTCCACCTAGTGCCTGCCTTAGTACACCAGCTATGTTCCAACGTTTCTTCTTCTTCTTCTTCATGCGATGTGTTTACTTTATCTACTACCAACCGCTTTCTCCCCCACCAGGAGTTAAGAGAGAACAGCAACTGCACTCTACCACATTTGCATTAACCGCTTTTTATTCAATTCTTGGGTTTGTTTGTTTTTTTTTTCTTTCGTTAATTTATTTTCTTACGCCACAAACATACATAAAAAATAACAACGAAACCATTCCTCCTCCTTCCTTTTGACCCTTTCGAAAAACCGTTCCGTATCTCATCGCGCGTGTCCCCCCACACCTGATCACCTCTTCCCGTGCATCCCGTTCCCAACAAACCACTTTTCGCTGGGAAGAGAGCAATGACACAATGGGGAATGCCGAAAGTATCGATATCCTCTCCCGCGTACCCCAAAAACATCATTTGATCCCACCTTCATTCTACCACTTGCTCCACTCTCGCTCAATACCACTTGGTTCACCAACCACCTACACCCACTCTTCCTCTCTTCCTGCTGCCCCTGCAGTCCATCTCCCAAAAGGACCCCAATACTTGACACCAGAAAAGTGTGTCCACAACAAAGAAGATTTAAGCGTTATGAGGACTCCACACCATTGGGCAGCTTATAGCTTGGGCTTTGCTGAAGGAAGCTGGAATTATCTTCTGGTTGTCGTGGAACGCGCGTCGCGCCGCATTCTTGGGGCATTTGGGCAATTGTCTCTTTTCTATCTCACTCTCTCGATGCACTCAGCTTTATCTGCATGGATTTCCTGTCGTAGTTCCATTCTTAGAATAAACAAAACAAAAACGCTTGTTTTCATTCTCCCTTTCATCCCATCAACCTCCCTCTTTTCTCATCACGTATTTAATAGTATTTGGCCGGCTACCGGCTGCTGAACGTAGCTATGATGTATGAGCTAATGAGAATCAATCGCTGATTGACATTGCAAATGATGATAATGATGATGATGATGATGAGCTGAGTTGAGGTGATGATGATGATGCTGATGATGCTTCTGTTTTAAAACGAACATAAAACGATACCTTACTATGTGTGTTTCTTGGCTGCTGTTACTGTTGCTGCTGCTGCTGCTGCTGTTGCTATTGATGTTGTTGGGATTGATTGGTTGGCAAAATACGTCCTCCTCACTAAACAACTTAATCGCTTACTTCCTTTAAATCAATACACGCTACGAATGGACAGAGTAAAGGAAACAGGTTATGGTATGGTGCGGGGGGATCTTCCAACGGAAAGGTACGGTTCTAGAGGAGAGAAATGTACCTCAGAAAATGTGCAAAATGCACGTTTTTCGTTTATGTGTCTGTTCGTTTTAATTCTATTGCTTTCAATCCACTCGCGAAACTCGTTGCGCATGTTCCCAGGCCGAACCACCTCTTGGAATGGAATGGATGCGCTACTAGGCCCCATCAGATCACTACCATCCTCCTATCTATCGTCGCTTCCTGCTTTTGGGATTGCGAATGGCACCTTTCTCAACTACAATAGAACGACTGGTGCACGATCGATCGCCTCGCGGTGGACACTGGAGGCAAGGTAAGTAGAATCCTGCCAACAACAATCAGCAGTAGCAGGTAGGGGGTGCGTGAATGAATGCTGTACCTGGAGCACGCTCGGTGATAATGGTTTGAGCGGGAGAAAGGGGGGTTTGTGAATTTCATTTCCTTTCGATCCGGCGTTTTATTGGTTCCAGCTTTCTTCCCTATTTTTTCTTCCCATTCAGAGCTTCTTTACAACATATGCTGACATCTTCATCCAGCGCGTATTTGGATCAACGCTACCTTTAAACAGGTCGTATTACAAAATTATGATTTAGCTCTTCTCCACATTTTTCCAAGAGTTCTTCTTCCTTCCTCTTCATGCCTATGCCTGTGGCACACCTAATGCCAGGTCACTTCCCCGCTACGCCATCATCAGGCAAGCGGCGCGACAGCGCAAACGGCATCCCGTGTCCTCCCTTCTCTCTATGTGTCACTCTTCTTACTTCATTTTTTTGTTCAACATCTTCTGCCGCTTTACTATTATTGTTTGCGCATTTGCGTTTGTGTTGTGTATGCTCGGTTGCTCTTTTCCGCTCTGCTGCCGCCCGCTGCTAAAACACTATTCCCGTGTTTTTCATTACCTTCTCCATTTTCCTGACAAAAAGGTCCTTTCTTACTCCTCTCCCTCCGTTTTCGCGATCCAATTCCGGTTCCGTATGTTCGTATGTCTCTCTCGCTGTTGCGCGTCCTTTCTTCGCTTTGTCATATTACTAATTAATTAATATTAGCTAACACGTACAGACGAAAAAATATCACATTGCATAAATTATTTTTAACGCATTTTCTCCATCCATTGTGAAATGAAAACAGGGGGAAAAAGATGGGTGTCCAGATGGATGGGGCTATCGGAGGGAGATATAAGGTTGGAAGGTAATGTGATGTCTGCCTGGGAGAAGGTTGTCTTATTGTTGCGCAGCTAAGTGGTTTGAATGATTCTAGACGTAGTAAGACGAAAATTACGAGAGTCTTAACTTCATCAAGAACTGTTTTCTACTAAAAACGCTCACAGAACGCTCACGATGGATGGCGAGGAAACGCTGACATACACAAAACGAACGAGATCGCACACATTTCAGCCAACAGTAGTAATAGCGGCGGCAGCGGCTGCAGCAGCAGAATGAAAGAAAAAGAAGCAACGAAGAAGCCGAAGAAAAAAATTGAGAAGAAGATAATCGTCTATATGCCCCTTCTGCACATCGGAACCCGTTTCCTTTTCACAAACATCACCCAGCAGCAGCAGCAGCCGCAGCAGCAGCAGTAACAGCGCGTGGAGTTACAAGGAGCCGCGGGCGCCCGGGCGTTTTCGCGGAGAACGGCCGATTCGCGTTATACTAAGAATTATTTGTTTTGTCTACTACTTTTTTCACTAAGTATTTTGCGCTTTCAATAACACACGAGTATGCTGAGATGCGGTTTCGGCCCTTACTACTCTTCTCTCGCCCTAGGATTTTAGGTTTGCCGTTCTCCTAGTTCTACTACGTCTACTACTACTACTACTACTACTACTAACTTCTTCTGCAGCCCTCGTCGCCATCCCTTTTTCCGCACCTGTACGGGTACAGAGATGAGCGACGCAGCGCAATGAGGCCGCACAACAATGCAGCAACGCAACAACACACTTCTACATGCCCAGAAGATCCGACGTTCTCTCTCTCTCCTGCTGCGGATCTCATGTCGGTGGTGGCCGTATCGTATCGTATGGTGGGATGCGAACTAAAGCAATAAACTGTACACAACACAGCTGTGAAGGAGAGGTTTTGACGGCCACGGTATAGAATCGAGAGGTTGAACAACAGCAACAAAACCAGAGGATGAACAGAGCTATTCCTTCAAGACGTTACTATACGTTCTTTACCACTGAAGACTACCAGTGGCAGCAGTAGCAGCAACAGCAGCAGCAGCATTGGCGCTCACCACTTTACAACTGCTGCTGGGTGCACAACACAGCTGCTGTGTTGTTGCTGCGTTATCTGAGCTTGAGGAGAGATATACTTTCCAGCGATTGGTGGCGGTGGAGATACATTGACCACTGCTGCTGAAGAACTACCACCACTTCCCATCTCCAGCTGTTGCCGAAGTTGCGAAAAGTTGTTTCCATTATTGGAATGCTGATTTTGTTGCTGCTGCTGCTGCTGCTGCTGTTGTGAATTTGTGGTATTCAGATTCAAATTCCGGCCTATCGTAGCCACTGTCACCGCATCGGCAACCGCAGC
>NC_064877.1:49637500-49652500 GCF_943734665.1 Anopheles aquasalis
GTACCGCGCTGGCGGCCGCCGCAGCAGCAGCAGCAGCAGCAGCAGCAGCAGCAGCGATCACACAAAAAGAGAATGTTGTACCGGGAGAAAACGGCCAATTGGTGGTCGGTCGTGAGGCGCCGTGATATGAACTGGAGGGAAAGAAAGAAAGGGGTGATCACTCCTCCTCCGTTCGGTCTCGTGTTGTTATCGTGTGCCTTGATAATGATGGAGAAGCGATCATGCCGGGCGGGAGCCTGGCGTGGTGGAAAGGCAACAATACTGTGCCATTTCTGTATCTTTTTGTGGCGACGGCAGTGTGATCATCACATCTGAAACCCTGCGACTCCGAAAATCCTCCCCCGGGTGTCTCGGCGATCGCGGAAGAAAGTGAGATGCGCACGATGCGCAAACGGGGCACCCACATGGAGGAGCCAGCCGGCGGGCGGGTTAAAGAGAAGCGATTATGTAAAGAGAGTGGTGGCGCAGACGCGCCCGTGAAGCAACCGGAGTGTTGGGGAGAAGAGCATGAAAGAAAAGAAAAAAGGGGGGAAAAAAACAAAACCACGAACAACAACACCACCATCCATCCATCCCATCCTTTGGCAGCAGACAAATGTAAAAAAAAACGCTAAAGGCGATTTCTCTAGCCCCCCTCTTTCTGTGCCGGGGGGGGATGGTTTGGTTTTGGTGTTGGGGGTGGTGGTGGTGCACCGCATGGTGCGCATAAAACACGTAACAGCACACCACACGTGGAGCAACAAGCGAGAGAGAGAGAGAGAGAAGAAGGAAGAGAGTGTGGGAAGTAAGCAGAAAGTGAAAATGGTCGCGATGCCCAAAGCCTTTTTATGGTCTGCATAAGGGTGTAAAAGGAGAAGGGGAGGGGGGGGGGGAAGATGCGTGTGGAGCGAGCCTTTCCTTTCGGTAGCTGGTCGTAACCAGATAGATGTTGTAGTAGTTCAGCTTCATCTTGAAGATACATTTTCTCTCCTCGAGGTCATCGTCGGTTTCGGTTGGTGCACCCTCGGCATCACCATCTGCTGCCACTACGGTCGTCGTCGTTGTGGTGATGAACTGTCGCTGAGGCAAGCTGCCGGTGGAGGCAGCACTGGGGATGCTCGTCGTCGAGGTGGTGGTACTGGACGGTAAGCTTGGCGAGGGCGAGGTGGTGCTAGTGGTGATGCTTGAAGCTGGCCAGCTACTACCACTTTCCTCCGCAGGATGATCTTCTACCCGTCGTCTGGTTGCCAAGGACGCGGAAGACGACGATGACGCAACAACGGAAGCTTCGCTTGGTAACGTCGGCGGATCGCCACCGCCACCCGACTTGGAGATGGTCGTTGTGGCCATGTAGGTAGCGGTCAGTATGCGACGACGGGGCACCAGGGGCCGCACAAGCTCGGTAGAGGAGGAAGGAACGATGAACGCACTGGTGGCTACCTCGGCCGAGCCCGCAGCATTCGATCCTGCCACCAACGGTACCGCCGGTGTCGTTGCGATAGCGATCGTTCGGGTCCGTACCGTCGTTGTGGCCGTTTGTAGACAGGCCGCGGTGGCGTCGTTTGCTTCCATTCCGTTTGCTCCCCGGAAGTCACTTATTTCTACAAAATACTCTACACGAACCAACTCTGCGAATTGCACTCCAGATCGACAACTCAACACCAATCGCAGGTTGCTGCGAGTTATTGTTGCTCCCAAAAAGCTAGGCAACTTCACGCTTTTTACAGACCGGCTGCCCGAATTGCTCACAAAGGCGCCGCTTGCTTGATCATCGCAAAAGGACACACTACGGCACTCGGATTGTGCGTTGACACGGAGACTACAAAGGACGACAAGGACACAAAAGAGGCCTTGTTACAGCCGTCTAAGCACACACTGATCTATCGATCCACGGAGCAACGCTAACGGCACGTACGGACACCTTCCTCAAAGGAAGAAGCATCCAAACATATCACCACCACGATTCACTTGCCAGGAGAACACAAACGGACAAAGAAACGAACACACGGTAGCCGGCAACAAAAAAACAAGCGCTGACTTTAGGGACTTTCGGTCGGTGGTGCGCAGCGAAACAGTGCGAGAGCGTCACTGATCGGACATGCGCGCCATTCCGCGATACTTTACTCACTACGCGCGCGCTCAAAACGGAACACGCGAAGAAAGCGGCCTCCTGGTCGTCGTTGTCGTCGTCGTCGGTGAGGAAGGAGAGTGGCCGACCTCACGATCGGAGTGGGAGAGGGAGGGAGAGAGAGAGATGGACAAGAGTCCGACCGGTGGAGCGCCAAGATGACGATAACATGGAAGTGACGGTGGGGTGGGTGGGCGCTGTGCGGTCGGCTCACGCTGACGAGACGACGATTTGCTTGCTACTCCTCCCCGGTCCAGCTGTTACCGCATTCGATCGACGACACCCACCAACCACTAACTCCCTTTCCATGCAGGCCGACCGAGATAGAGCGAAAGAGAGAGAGAGAAAAAGAAGGGGAGGCTGGGGGTGGACTTTCACTCAAGGTAAGGCGGTAGCGGTGGCGGCGGCGGCGGCGGCTGGGCTTTCAAACGCAAGAGAAGGGAGAATCGAACGCGCGAGAGCGCGCTTTCGGCCGAAGATTTGGCGGCCTCGGAGCTAGAGCTGCGCGGAGTCTGATCCGTACTTTCACGCACACGAAACTTCCCATCAGACAGTCAGACAGACAGGCAAATGGCACTATCATCATCATCACGATTAGAGCATCAACTGTTCCTCTTCTCTTTGTCCATTACTCAAATACTACGCCGATCAGCTTCTTCCGCAGTGTGTCTAGCCGGAATTGAAATGATGGGCCCCTCGATCGGTGGAAAGTGAATAGGGAAAATAATGGAGAAAGAGAGTTCGTTCTTCCGATCGATGACTGCGGAGGGATCGATCGATCGATGCGATTACTACATCTCTCTTTTTTTCTGAATCTTATTGATTGTTATGTGGAAGGTGGTGGTGGTCGGTCTTCGATACCCTGGCACGGAAAAAGGACATTTAATACAGGGAAATTGGCAAAGGTAACAGACGAACACAGGCGCGAGGATCAAGAAAGAGAAAGGTACAGGCTCTCCCCCGGGTTGCTCTCCTTCGAAGAAAGTCGATCCCCCAGCAAACGAAGAAGGCTGTGACCGACAGCTGTCTTCGATCTCTTTTTCACTACCACACCACACTCGCTCCACAGCCCCCCTCTAACCTATCTCATCATCTTGTTGATAAGAAACACGACGGCTGGTAACAGCATGAGAGCATTATGTAAGCGAAGAAAGACGGAAAGAGCGATTAGAAAGAGAGAGAGAGAGTGAAAGAGAGGACTGCATCCGATGGAGTATCGCATCTCCCCTTCCTTAATCGAGTATCAATTAGGGGGGGGGGGGGGGAGATTGGGGTAACAACTCGTTGGATCGTTCATGATCATTATTTAACCGCGCACGATGTGTTCTTTCTTATCCTTTCTATTTTCTCCATTGCCGAAGGTGTTTCTGTTTTAGCATTTGTACCAGAGATCATTTGTTTGCTCATAACCGGTTGCTATTGCCATTGAAACGATCCATTTCCATGATTTGGTTTAATGATTCTTTTAAAATTAAAGAATCTTGGACACTAAGATCCACAAAACTTGAAAATGAGACAAATGAGATTTTTGTTTTTATTGCTTTAACTTTAAGTACGATTAAGTTTAAGTTTGAGACGATCAGTTATCCTTTCTCGATCGTCCGCTATAAACCCATTGCTGTTTGGAGACAATTTGGAAATGTCTTTCCCAGTTGTGTCGTCGCCGTGCTGGTGGTACAATCGACTCGGCTCACATTTGGGGCTTAAAGAGCAGCAGCAGCAGCAACAATAACAACAGCGGTAATGTCAGCCACAGCTAAAAACCAGCCACAAACGAAAGTGAAAACGAAAGTGTTCGTTGGGTGATCGTGGTCTGCCGCCTCCACCCGGCACCGCGTGTCTGCACCGCCCCCCCACCCTGCCATATCCACTAGAGCTGGAGCTTATTTCACTTTCGCTCTCGTTTGGCGCCGTTTTGCAGCCAACGACGGCAGAGCAGAGCAGAATTGAGCAGGGACCCCCCCCCCCCCCGGCCTTCCCTCGCCCTCCTGCAGTAACGACGGGGGTATATCTTCAGTAAAAGGGTGACCGAGCGCTGTTTGAAGCAATCAGTCGGGACGGAGAGGGATTGTGTATGACGGCATCGTCGTGATGCCCCAGCAGCAACCGGAACACATTATTTCGAGGGAAATTGTAGCTCTCGGGAGGGTGTTGGTAGTGTACCAGGAGTGACATGGAAGCTCTCCTCTCTCTTTATCTCTCTCTTCTCTTGGCAGACTCTTCCCTGATGATTTTTGATTATCCCAGATTTGAATAAACACAGTGAAACCCGGCCACTGCAGCAGGCATATCGGGGAAGGGTAGGAGAAGAAGAAGCAGAAGAGGAAGTGAAGGGATCGAAGGGCAAAAGCTGACGGAGCCACAATCCGGGAGCGGAGGAGGATGGGAAAAAGTGAGAGTACCATCAACACAAGCCCCTCTGTACAACAACAATACATCGAACGGGGGGGAGGAGTAGGAGATTCGGACTGTGATCAGTCGTCTGACAGAGAAAAAGAGTAGCGAAAGTAAAAGGAAAACTTCCCACTAGGAGGGGGTGTGATGTCTGTCTAGGGACGCGCCGCAACAGGAAGTGAATGTTTTCCAAACGCACATACAACTCTTTAAAGTGCAACATTACGATTAATTTTCAACAGAGAGAGAGAAAGAGAGAAGGGAAAAAACAATGTTACACATTACTTAATCCACGAAAAACACTATTTGAAACAATCGCGTCTCACATCTCCGCCACCAGCAGATTGATTGAGCGAAAGTTGGCGTAAAAGGTGACCGCACTGCACTGCACTGTGAGGATGTGAGGAGTGTGCGGCCGCCCGCTGTTATGCAACGGAAGATATCCGAAAGAAAAATTTTATCAAATCGTCTGCCAATCGGTGGCTGAGCTCTTAAATATGCCTCATTAACCATCACACAGCATGCACACATACAAGTAGAAGTGATCGCCCGCTACTGTATTAATCCGCGAGCGACAATCGAATTTAGTGCTTTCATCAATGCATGCACAACGAATGGTCCCCCTCTGGGGCTGGCGGGAGGACACGGGGAGCGAGGAGAGAATGGTAACCAAATTTATCTTCACCCACGCACCCATATGTCTCTCTTTCTATGCCATGTGAAAGGAGAGTGCGCCTGGCGGATGGAGAGTATTATGCTGGACGGACCACCACCATCACCACCGAGACCGGACCAGACACAACACACTGCGCGCGCGCGGAGACTTTCATTTTTCACTTTCACGCGGTATAAAAATGATTGTGTAAATAATGCGACGAGGGAGATATGGCCAAAAAGGAACCAGTAGCATGCGCAAAATTACACCACCCACCCCCACCCCATTCCCTTTACTTTATACCACACTGTTGCACCCTCTGCAGACGCACTGATGTTGAATTTCATCCCCACTTCTCTGTTTTACGCGAGTACTCTTCCGTACAACGGGATAAGACGAAAAATGTAATATTTCATTCGATTGATCTTATGCTTTTGTGATTAGCAGGATATCGATCGTGGCAGCCTGACGGTTGGCGTATGATCAGATCAGATGGACACATGGAAAAGGTTACATCTTTGTTGAAAGCTTTTAGATGTCTTTTTTAGTTAACCTTTTCCTGTAACTATTTCATAAACCTCCTGGCACATTTTGAATTATCTTTTCTACGAGTAATGGAGATCATCTACAGATCGTTGTGATTCTTATCGAATGTTTATTAGAACGTCCTTAATGGTTTCTTTTCTGTCTTTGACTGAACGATTTCAAGCGAATCTTTGACCATATTTTGACGAAGAAATTCCGCTCTTTCTTCAAATAAAATGCGAGCACACGAATGAGTGATGAAATCGACCGTGAAATGCGATCCTTTCCATAAATTATATATTTTTTTTAATCGTTATCATCTTTTTTACTGTGAACTGTGCTGTTAAAATATGAACAGCTAAATGGACAAACACAAACCGATCTGTAAGCGTTCTCAATAGAAAAGATGAAAAGTAACACCCGGGGCATAACTCAACACGAACACTACAATCAGCTACCAAATGTATCAAAAGTGAAAAATATCGAATGGCAAACAATCAACAAGTGAGAAGAATTGCAAGCTAAAGTTACTAAAAATACACAAAATTGCTATGAAACTTGTTGAGCTGGATTCTAATCACACACTTTTTCATAATTTTTGTTTGAAGGTGTGTGGAGCTTCCTTTTCTTTGCCATCACGGTGAAACATATAAACCACATTTTGCCTGCTTTCCATCCAGGCCGGAACATATACCATCACCCTCTTCATCTCACACCTCCTGCAACCAAATACAGCAAAGATACTCTGTGGCTGGAGCGTTAGTATTCGATAGAAAGTGGCCACGGACCAAGCAGGGCGGAAAAAGGGCCAACTTTTTCACCAGAACGAACGCTGAGCGAGCGAACAACACCCATGGTGGTAGTGATCCTCTTTTTCAATTACAGCCCCATGTAGCAGCCGTCAGACTTTGACCATGGTGCGCGCATCATAATTGGGAAGCAGCATAATAGATCGTTGCGTTGCTGCTGCTACTGGTTGATCTCCCCCCTCGGAGATGGCGAGAGCATGTTTTTTTATAGGAATGATGAAGAAAACATTTGAAAAAAGTCAAGCAACTTCCGGCCCATCTTGGCGCGGGGGTTAGTGTTCGCTGCTGTTCCCACTTTCACAGGATGAACAGTGAAAGATGAATATCATGTTGCAGGTATTTTAAAGCGCGTACAAATGTAGCGATAATAAAGCAATGTTCTATTGTGATGGTTGGTCAAACAATTGTGTATCGAATTGCTCTTGTTTTTTGCAATCATTTTTTAACAAATTATAGACGAAGATATTGACAACAAACAATATTTAATATAAACAGCTTAGAGCTATCAACCATTAGATAATGGTGACTGTGTCTCGTGGTATCTGGTTTTGTGCCTGGCCCTTTCTCAATTATTCAAACCATCTTTCGCCTTTTTCCATTATTTTTCGGTCAGTTCGTACATTCGCAAATACGGCCAACAAAAAGAGCAGGAAAAATTCAGGAAGCACGCACACGAGAGGGCTAGAAGGTGGGGGGATGAAAGCTAGGTCGTCGCCCTCCCGCATCGAGATGAATTTGGCATTCTAATCATACGCACCCCGTACACATCAGGCATGAGTCGAACATTAGCCACTCAACTGTCCATCGCGGGCAAGCAAACTCAGCATATTACAGTGTAGCGGGGGTGCGCATAGAACGTTAGGGAAGCGACGGTGGCGGCATTGGCAGCGGTTGGTGGTGGTGGGCTCATTCATTCTCCGCGATATTAGTTTCGCTCCAGTGCGTACATGCGTGCGTGGGTACGTAGAAATGGGAAAAGGAAGCCCAGACCGCCCCCCCCCTCTCCCCCTTAATAACATTATTCCCGCGGCACGGCAACACTTCGCCCCACCACCGGGCGGATGGGGACGAAAAGAATTTCGATAAAAGCGGGGAGCAACGAACGACCAACACGAACAGTAGTCAGAGGAAATGACTATTTCCTTTTTATCGCGCCAAATATCCCGCTTTACAATAACAGTCAGTTTCTTCTCGAGAATGAAGCACACAAGCAACCGAAATGGGCGACCGTAGACACATAACATTAGAAGATCGATGAACTCTGCAGATTCGAGTACGTTGATCGCGCTCTCCCGGAACAGTCCTCCGCTTCCGACGGTCACGGTCAAAAGGGACTAAGTAGCTTATTTCTTTGAAGAATTTACCGCTGTGATCTACAGGTGATCGTCTTCCGACATGGTTTATACAGTTGTGTTCAAAATAATAGCAGTGGCTGGTTCAAAAGCAAAAAAGTAACATAAAATGATAATTCATGCATCGATTCGAAATCTGTTTGTTGTGTATACAAAAAGGAACAACACTAAACAAGAATGCATAGTTTACTTTTTAAAATCAGCCCATTACTAAGGGCCAATTTAAAATAACTAAAAAAGTAGCTGTTCAAAAAAATAGCAGTGTTTCACCATTCCTAGTGTTTTCACTCGAGAATATCAAATTTGGAAAGAAAAAAAGGTTCCGTGGTACTGATATTGTTTTTTCCACTTCAATACTTTGTAGAATAGCCTTTATTCTTGATTGCAGAGGCGCATCGCTTAGGCATAGAGCTCCCAAGTCTTTGACATCGAGGGACACGGATCGCAGCCCACGATTTACGAATTACTGAACCAAAACTCTTCCATTTTCATCGGGTTTGCTTCCGAAACAGCACATTTGACATCTACCCATAGATTCTCAATGCAATTGAGATCAGGAGACGGCGCTGGCCACTCCGTAACCTCGATGTTCTTCGGCTGAATCCACGCTTTTACGCGTTTACTAGTATATTTAGGATCATTATCCTGTTGAAATAAAAATTTCAATGGAATTTCTTCTTCAGCATAAGTAAGCATAACCTAGACAAGGATTCTGATGTATGCATGATAGTCTATGATGCCTGGTATACGATAAAATGGCCAGGCAATATAGCAGGAAAAACATCCCCATACTATTATATTGGCCTCCTCATGTTCTAATGTCCTTACCGTATTCCGTGGTCGAAATTCTGTGGCAAATGGACGTCTTACGTACTAACGACGGTATTTTGATCCAAACAACACTATTTTGGATTCATCAGATCACAAAACATTGCGTCATTTTTCCTTGGACCAGTCCACGTGGATTTTTGAAAACTTAAGACGTTTAGCAACATGTTGATTCGACAACAAAGGTACTTTACGGGGACTTCGTGCGTACAGATTAGCTTCTATTAATCGTCCCCTGACTGTTACTGTGCTCGCAGACAAGTCCAATGCATCCCTAATCCTGTTGGAAGTGATTGTTGGATCTCTCCTCGACATGTTCACTATCTTTCAGCCAGTCTTCTGAGACTTGTATCGCTGCCGGCACTAGATTTTGACTCCGCTTTCCATTTTAAATCATTGCTGATCATTTTGGCAAAGCATCCCAGTAGTTCTTGAACCTGCAAGTACGACTTTTCTTACTTTTTCATATTTTTAAAATAAAATTCCGATTCTCATCAGATCAATGGTTAGAGGGTCCCATTTTACTGCTGTAAAAATAAAAAAGTCTTGCCTTTCGTTAATTTTTTGCTTTTTACATATTAACCGATTGATGGAAAAGCAAAACGTGCAAAGAAATTTTTTTAAAACACAAAATAACAATGAAAATAGCTTAGAACCACTCACCACTGCTATTATTTTGAACAGTAAAAAACAGACGTTGCAGCAGTTTTTCGCAAAAATATCAGCAAGTTATGATATTCTTGGTGCAAGTAGTATGTCTATCTTATCAGTGATCCCACCACTACACACCCACATGATTGATTGATAGAATAGACAACGCATACTTGAATAATGATCATTTCTTTACTGGGTGGTTCGGCACTGCTATTATTTTGAACACAACTGTAGATAGAAGTAGTGATCGTGCTCTCTCTCTCTCTCTCTCTCTCTCTCTCTCTCTCTCTCTCTCTCTCTCTCTCTCTCTCTCTTTAGTGTCGTGACATGCTCACACCATTCCCAACTTCTTCCTCAAAACTAGATCAGTTGCATTCAAAACCATAAATATCATTACCGATAAAAAAATACCACAGGAAACACTACAGATATCTTTCAGTTGTGATATCCCGATAGTGTAGCTCAGACCCTTGAACTCGTTTACTAGCAAAGGTGATAAAAAGATTCAATGATGAACAAGTGTTGCCTCTATGTCCTATGAAGATTTTTTTTCTATTAAAGTGAAAGAATACATTTAAATGTGAACCCTAGCATCACCTTCACTGGTGTTGAGGGTTTATTATTATTGATCCGCGTTTTCTGTCTTCTGTGTGCTGTTTGTAATTTCATTTTTCATCAAGTAAAAAAGAACAACCAACGCAATTGTGCAAAGCATGAAGATAGGTAATACAGCAGAAGATGTTAGTATGTGTTTGTGGAAGCGTGGGACCGAGGTTACAGGTAGAATGGATACGAGAAACATGTTTATGGAGAGCAACACTCGGAAGGCAGTTCAATGTCATTGCGTCCTCCCCCATTCCACCAACCGTCACATTTCCCAATCGAAGGTGCGCTTTCGTTCTGTATGCGTGCTCGTTGGAGGAACACACAATTAAAAGCAGCGAGTAGCAACCGCTCTGCTCTGTTGGACCAACTGGCCAGAGCTAAAGATCACCAGCAGCAGCAGCAGGTACGCATCTGGTATTTGTGCTCTCTCTCTCTCTCTCTCTCTCTCTCTCTCTCTCTCTCTCTCTCTCTCTCTCTCTCTCTCTCTCTCTCTCTCTCTCTCTCTCTCTCTCTCTCTCTCTCTCTCGTTATTCCCAGTTTCATGCTGCTGCATGATGATCATGGGGGGAGGGGGGGGGGGGGGGGGGGTATATTCCCTACATCCCAAATACCTTCTCTCGCTCCTGTGGAAGGAAGGTGGAGAGTTCTGTTCCACATCGACAAACCACACCACACGAAGAAGCAAACAAACGACCAGAGCCAGAGAAAGAGAGAAATAAAGTAGGGTGGGTGGGTGAAGGGGAGAAGATTGACCCCCACCGATCCGGGGTCGATTGCCTCGGACTTATTATGCTCGACGACCACATAAACACATACAGACTTATCCATAAGCGGGGTGGTGGTGGCGCGCAGATGATGATGATGATGACGATGGGGAGCTGGTGTTCGCCACGAGGTACTCTGTTAGAACTTTCTTCTTCTCCCTTTTCGCTGTGTCTCGCGGGTTATATAAGAGAGAGCAAGAGAGAGCAAAGTGTCAACAACCGGACCACAACACAATCGTTCGTAATATCAATGTTGCTGCACTCAACATCAGCTTACGCCGTAAAGCATAGAAAAAGAACATAATTTCCCTTGCTGATCGCGCAGCCTGTTTGGATGAAAAAATCCAATTCCAAAGCATTTCTTGTTGTCCACCTCAAGCGGAGTACGGTGAACAATCTCAACAAAAAACAATTAGAACGAGCAGCGCACTCTCCGGCTAAGGACCGGGGGATGATTGTGATTGTGTGTTCATCAATCATTTTGTTCCAAAATACTGATCACCGCAGCTCTCGCTGCCACCGTGTGGCCATCAAAAAGGCTCAAAAAGCATGGAACATGGAAGGGTGACGTCTTCATTGTGATCATTTGTCGGAGAGAGAGAGAGAGAGAGAGGCAGAAGGACAAAAAAAGGACATTCGCTCGGTGTCCTTGTGGCCACAGCCAGCCTGCTTGCTAATCGTTATTTAATGGCAGGAAGCAACACACTAGCGTATAAAAAGCGCCATTATCCTTACCGGGCCCCCCCTGGTGTTTAAAACCCGATAATGCGTTCACAAAAGACAAAGAACAGAAAAAGGATTGAAGGTTCGTTATCACTTAGGCGATATGGGTCAATCATATCGTGCTCGATCATCATTTGTTGCCGAGGACGAATTCTAAGCTCATTGTTGGGGTGCGTCCGTGCGCGTGTGGTCATCAACTTCTTTTGGAGGAAAGAGAGCAGACCACATGTGGTTTGCCAACACGGACACGGTGGTTGTGTTGTGTGCTTGTGGACAACAAGCGGTCCGCGGCGGTGGCAAGTGGTTTTTACCCCTCGCTTTTCTTCTTCCACATCATCGCAGCTCGCTGACGGTCGACGATGGTTCTCTCCCATCGAGAGGTCTTAGCACCGAGGGTTCCGAACCTCACAACCAAGGAACGCGAGGAGCTGCTACGATGCGACGACGACGACGACGACGACGACCATGAGTTGTAGCCGCGCGGTAGTTCAAAAACCTCTCGGCCTTGAAATGTGACGTCGATCCCATCTCACCCGGTCGACCCGGGGTGGCCCATCCGAAGGCCCTCTCCCTCTCTTTCTCTCTCTCACACTAGACTTATTCTCATTCTCATGTGCGCTCTTTCCGTCTCTATCTCTGGCTTGTTTCATTCCCTCGGGGTCCGTCTTCACTAACTCTCTGTGTGCCAGCCAGCCAGGAGGGGCAACACAGCAACGCCACGTTTTGAACAACCCAACCACCGTGTGCACCGTCGTCGTGAAACATGTTTCCTCCCGAGGAGCGAAGCTTGAGATCACGTCCTCTGCGCGCTTCCACAGAGAATCACTCTCTTTTGCTCACTTTCACAAAATAAAAAAAAAAATAAAGTAAAAAAAGGTAGAACAACACCCGAACAGAGAGACGGGAGAGTGCGCACATTGCGTGGACCCGTGGACTTTGCTTCGATTCTCTCACGATGAAGCTGCTCCATGGGGAGCTCATCATGGCTCGAAGGTGGAGTGGCAATTCCGGAGGAGTAACCGTCGGAAAGCTGCAAACGTATCAATCCAACTCAGTTACTAAGTTACACCCCATTTTGTAGAGGCGAATGAGTGAGAATTGGTATTACTCATCCTCACGATGATAATTGATAATGAACCACAACACAGCGGAGAAGCATTTCGAAAAATATGTTTCCTCGAAAGATGTTGCTCTAGTGGTTCGCACAAAATGTGCCACGGAGAGACGGAAGGATCGAGAGAATTTCCACCGGTCAACAACACGGATTCCTTATTCTTTTTGTCCCCTCATTCTCGTTTATCGGCTGCTCGCGGCCACCGGTCCCACTTTTCGGAATATTCTCTCCCCGATTCTCTCGGTGGTGGTATGTGTATGGTGTTGGGAGGACCGGGGGGTTTGTTGAACCGCTGATGCTCATTAGCATGCTCATTTCTCCACCATCATCATCATCATCCTCCTCGTCGCCGTCGTCGTCATCGTGGTGCGTAGCCTGAGAGGGGATGATCGCACAAAACACGAAGGAATGTCATAACTCAACTGTTACCGATCGTGTGAGATCATGTGTGTTTGTTTGATTTGTTTTAGATCGTTGCTGGAACCGATTGGCTTTATTGCAATGAAACTGGGGGATACATTGTGATGAAAGCAGAGCACACACCTCAACATGTTCTTAGTCCCTTTGCTGCCGATGCACGAGAAACGTCTCAGGGTGTGGCGTCTAGACGCTTGTTGGTTCAACGAATCACCTTGACTGCCTGTTCGCACAAGGGAAGCAGTCGTAAGAGGAAGAACCATCCTTTGGTCGATCGTCGCACCGACCAACGAACAACAACAGAGCCCTAGAGTGGAGGTAGTAGGCATTGGCATATGACGACGCGGGCTCTACAGTCGGTTGAAGGGCGATCTGTTTCGCCAAGCATGCCATGCCAGCCACACATCCCAAAACGGTACAGAGCAAAGCCACAGAGTGTGGTAAGCAAGCAAGCGTCGTGGTGCGAGAAGCATAGAAAGATGTTCTGCCCGAGAAAGAGGTGAACGACATAAATACGGGATCCACCCCTTACCGACCGACGGACCGTGAGAGGGGCGGACGCATACGATGGAAAAAAGGTAGACGACCATGGAAGCACGGTGGAAAAGCAAACTGGTGATGCTTATATATGTTCTAGAGGAAGAGGCCACAGAGTGGGGCTGCTCCTTGATACACGGCACACGGCGGCACAAGAAAGTATGGCGTATTTTTACGAAGGAGACCATCTTCGATATGCGTTAGCGAAGAGTCTTTTCTCTTCCCTTCTACGCTACGTGCTGTTTGTTTCCCAATGCCGAAACACGCTCTCCAAATAGCCGATGATTCCCCGGTTCCGGCCACCTCTATTCTAACGCTGGTAACGGCAAACAGAAGAGCCAGAAAAAGAAATGATTTGGGTTTGGGATCCGTATCCCAGGGTGGTAGACCAACACCTTGAACTAACACGCCTCGAAACGTTTATATGGCGGTGTATGCTGCAGATGGGAAAGAGGAGCATAGGAAGGAGGAGGCACACAAATAGAACACTCCCGGTTTCTACAAATAGCTCATCTCTCGAGTCCTAGACTCAGAGAGAGACTCTCAATGGAAGACTTCTCTGATCTTTTTTAGGCCTTCACCATCATTTAGAAGCACCAAACGGCCAATCAATAAACTTATCCAGATTTTCTTACAGTAGACCGATTGGCAATGGATAGAAGGACACAAAGGAAAAAATGATCACCATCGTTAGGATGAAATCTAGTCGGTTCTATCAACGTATCCAAGGTTTCGCGTAGAACAGGGTTGCGCTGCTTTACCACAGCACACATCAAGGACTCGCGGAAGTACCGAGACCGTTTATATGCCACATCCAAGTAGTGTAGAGCTGAGTTGGAAACACAAGAAACCAATGGAGCAGCAAAACCGCGCATAAATTGAAGGCCGAGGACACCCCGTGCATGATCGTAACTAGTATTCGCGTCGTTGACGATCGATCATTTGGCGGGCTCTTGTACTTAGTAGAAGTTACATGATTTGTTACCGCTCTTATCGAACGGTCACCTCCCGTGTCACAGGAGAACTCCATTCTTCAAGGTCTTGGATGGACTGAGTGGACGATGCGATCGCTTATCAATACTTGGAACCGTGCTTACCTGAGTGTAACACCAATTTTCCGCCACCGGTGTGTTGACTTCCGGCAGCGGAGGCGACGGTACCCTGCTGTTTGCCATGGTGCTACTGGACGAGTGCAGGTTCGATGTAACTCTAGCAGTTTGACCTGCCGGACAGTCACTAACTACCGGCAATCTAGAGGGGCGACAAGAAGAAAAAGAAAAAGGACACACATTCATTAAATGATTTAATACAAGTGTGTTCAGTTTGAGTTGTTGTTGAGATAAAAGGTAACGGCAGATGGACAAGAAGATGACAAAATTGAAGGTCAGTACCTCACAGTGTAATAGCTAAGCCAGTTCGTCTCCTCGGAAGTCATCTGACCAGCGACACAATCAGCAACACCACCGGAACCGGAATCGAACCCGACATGTGCAAAGATCCCTTCACTTCAAACAC
>NC_064877.1:49657500-49707500 GCF_943734665.1 Anopheles aquasalis
TTTTCACAGAATCGTTCCGTATCCTCCGGAGCAACCACCAACCAATTTGAAGAACAAAATGAACGAACCAGAAGATAAAAGAAATATTGACCCACATCAACGACATCAGCAAACAAAAAACACCATGTCCTCCACATACATCTTCAGTCTAGCATAGAGAGTTGAAAACCGTCGCCACAATAATGCTCGCCAAACGATTCCGGCATTCCGGTTGTCTCCTTGTGATTTCGCCAGTGCCATGCCAGTCGTCTCGCCTTCTGCCGTGTCTCTGTGCTCTGTGCTCTGTGCTCTGTTGGCTCTGCCAAGGTGAGGGGGAGGTGCAAAGAAGAAGCAGACATCCCCCGCCCCCCAACCATCCCCTCCACCAAGGCTCCACGCGCAGCACAGAACTGCGGCTGAACAAAGTGCACTTGTGTGTGAAAACAGCGGAGCTCGTTTTTTCGAGGTTATCAAATTTCGGCAAAAGTATATAAATGACCTCCACTACCACCGCGCACAGCACACTGTGTTTTCCGACACTGTTTTGGGCCAAGGAACACGTATTCTTCGCTATTTGTTACCAACGGATGAGCCACATGCCACAGGCGTATAACCTTCTCGTGGGCTTCTTGATTTTCTTTTGAAGCTTTTTACACACTTCACTCTTGAGCGCAGGAAGCGGAGGATATTTATAATGTTTATTACTAAGCAACATCCACCGCCACCACCGCATACGGCAAAAGCACGCAATCAAACACAACGCGTGGCCACTTGGATGGTTTTCAATATAAAGAAATTAAATTGTGATTATCTCCTATCAATAACAGTTTTTCCATGAATACATTCTAGTAGTAAATGACATTATATCATTCAATCTTATATTCATTCTTTCATTTGTATATTTTCCCTTGCGCCTGGGTCCTCTTGGGGATAGGGTATAAGAAGAATCATCGCACGGATAGGGATTTTGAAGAAAACACAAAAAATCTGCCGTTTGTTTTCTTCCACGGAAAAAGGGATGTCCTTCTTTGGAGTCCCTTTTAAGCTTTTTACGGGGAGAAAGGAAATGGCAATCGATCGGGAGGATTGTAGAAATCCTTTTTTGACCTTCCGATTCGCTTATTGCCACTGCGCGTTCGAGGACAAAGTTTGATGCATAAATACCAACGAAAACCATCCCCGAAGGAAAGAACTTTACCCTAAGGCGCTATTGGCGTCCATTTTACGGTGGGAGAGGACCATTGAAAAAGGAATATATAAGTTTTGTATCCCTTATATTTCCTTGTTTCCGAGCGCGCTGTGATGGAATAGCGTGAGAAACTACCAGCTTTATGCTACTTTTCACCCTATCCCCTAATATGATACTTTACGTGCCGTGCGTTCTATTCATCACTCACTTTATGCCGCCTTGGCAGGGTTACCACCATGAGACACACCACACACCCTCGATGATCAGTTGTTGACGATAAATACTCATCGTCATCGGAAGGGTAGAACATTCCAAACCGACCGACCGTTGTTTCTCCTGACCTCTGCGCTCGTCGTGTACGCAGCATGTACCCTCCCCGTCTGCCCTTACAGATAATTATGTCCCCCTCATGAATACGCCCGAAACCAACTTCGTTTACGGACAAACGATGAATCGTACGATTTTCGCAACAAGGTACTGCTTGTTTCTGTGGAAAATAGAATAATTTGAGAAACACCTTTTTTTTACGAAACATTACAGTAGAATCCAAGTAGCGTTTAAATACTTCACGGCGTAATTCACCATTGCTTGCTTTGATTAGAATGTTCAAAAACAGGGTAGGTGGTGAAGACACCTGGCCACAGCAGGACGAACGTAATGCCGGACTACAGAAGGCAGGCAGCCAGCGAGGCACACATACAACCATCACGAATGGGATTGTGTTCATATGAGAGGATTAGCTTAAACCCCTAAAAGGGAAAGCACGGCATCAACCAACAGCGGCATTCCCGCGAGACAATCGGAAATACGTTCCGCACATCCCTCTGGAAAACGATCCACTCCCTAGGAAATTCCCGGTAGCTCGGTAGCCTGCACACTCGCTCTGTCGCTACAAAACCACCTTTTGTGGACCACAAAAGGACCGCTGCAAAAGTGATCGACCTTTCTTCCTTTTGTGTATGTGTGCATATGTGTGTTTGGTGCCCCATTATGTGGGTGTCAGGAGCTACTGGATATGACGGTGAATAAAAAGAGGAAAATAAAGAAGAGAACTCCAGCGAGACAGAATGACCGGTAACAGAACCACCACAAGCACCAATGTGGCATACCGAGTAAACGAATAATTCCTTAAATCGGATTCTGCTGCATCGCTTCTCGAAATTGGCAAAACTACAATTGGACTTATGAAATGAAATGAAGGTAGCAAAAAGGAAGCGCTTCTCTTTACCTGAATGGATGCACCACAAGGAATTCCATTGCCTGCACCGCTAGCATGTCCCTACCACCTCCTCCAAGGTGGTGGTGGTTGTTGCCGCCGTTATCGCCGAGGACACCCGCACCACCGACAATCATGCGTCGGAATCGTAATCCCTCACTCACGGGAAACTCACTTTTGGCGGACCTTAACAACTGCCCGCCATTCCAAACAGTGAGTTTCGTGCTAAAGTAACGTAAATACGGCGCCTGGAATGTTTATAAAAACATCGCTAGCGTTTTGCTATCATAAAGGATTGTTTATCACTGCACGGAAAAACACGAACCACCAAAAAGCACATCTAGTAACGCATGAGGGTAAATGTTGATTTTGTTTGTAGAGGCAGACGGCACAAAACGGTAAAAACCGAAATCTCACTACACCGGGGGTCCTTGTCACGTACTGGCAACAAATGGGAATGTCATATAGCAATGATGTGCTTCTAAATGTGTATAAAAATGCATTAACGTGTTGGCCACTAGTTCACTCACAAAGCTACCACTTTGACGACGAGGTGTTATGGACAGGCAGAGTAGATTTCTGTCCAGATAGATTCCAGATCACTAGATCAGCACTCTCTGTATATTGAATGTAGTCTAAAACTTCAGAACAGAGCAGAAAGTAGGCTGCTCCTGTTGCTGTTGGCTACGGCGCAGGTTCCCTGAAACTGAGGAACCGATCGAGACGCTTCGCCGACGATGTACGAGACGATCGTGGCGGGAAGTGTAGGCTGATCGGGCGGAACTATCCTGAGGCTCTTGTCGAAGGACCGCATCCTAGGATCATAGCTCCTCCACACGGGTATCGGTCGTGTCTCGGGTAGGGACAGGCAAAGAAAGCCCATTCGATGGAGCGAGCGAGAGAGCGCGAACGAATGCGTAAAGAAAATCGAAGAAAGAAGGAATATTGTGCATACCACCATCGTATAGAGGTGCCTTGGCTCTTCTTGTTCCTTCTTTAATCTCTCGGCTCTGCTGTAGGTAGCAGCGGCCGCAGCAGATCGGTTGTTGGTAGAAAGGACCGAGAGACACAAGATCGTTTGACGAATTTAGACGAA
The DNA here is from genome assembly GCF_943734665.1 of Anopheles aquasalis. Lineage (NCBI taxonomy): Eukaryota > Metazoa > Arthropoda > Insecta > Diptera > Culicidae > Anopheles > Anopheles aquasalis. The sequence continues at coordinate 49,660,981 of NC_064877.1, forward strand.
TTCGATCCACGAGCGAGAAGAACCACACACAGCGATGGTTCAGTTGCACATGTCGATCTCTGCTTCACGGCTGCTCCGGCTGCCGTGTGTGTCTGTGTGCTAAGTGCGTTACGGTACTCGGTCACGGTGCTGTGAAGGAGGTTGTTTCCATTTTCTGGCGACCCAACCGTGGGCCACCGTCGTGGTATTCTAGAAGACCTACCCGGGTGCTATGCCATACGAAGCCAACGATCGTTCCGTAGCCACCACCTGCACCACTCCGTAGCCATCAACCAAAGACTCTCAATTTAAGGTCCAGGTTTCGACCTCGAATGTATTGTTCAACCTATTATACACAGCAATAGGTATTACAGTTTTTATTATAAAAACTTTCCTTAATGACTACCACAGGCAATCAACAAATATTGACACTCGCGAGCACATTCCGGGCTTTGCGGGAAGCAGCAGAGGAGTAGGTGTGGCCGTTCCTGTGTCACCAAATACAATTTACGATGCCCCCATGCTGCGTATTCGTTGAGGTCAGCATCTTAAAACAAAACTCGAAAGAAAATCAATAAGAAAGCCACAGAACGGACGCTGACGGGGTTGGACAAGGGAAATGAAACATTGAGCTGGTATCTCGAGACGCGAGATACGCACGAGACAGAGCTTTGTTCAGCTGTGTGAAAGCCGTGTGGCAGAACGCTTTCCCTGGCCGTTCGATTCTTTTCTTATGAAGCATGTGAAGCGTGTTTGGCCTCCAAAGGAAAGGATTGTTACTGCAATCAAACTGAGTAAAAGTATGAAGCTATATGACTATCATCTTGTGTTAAATATATTTATTGAACGGAGAAGTTGTTTTTGTGTTTTTACAAATATAGCAACCATGTTAAAGTGCTCAATGGTAGTTATTCATGATGTTTGAAAACCGTAACATAAACAAATTACTAGATAAGATCCCTTGTTAATGCGTTGCTTGTGAATAAACTCTCCTCTTTGTGTAGAAAGTACACCAACGGTTGTTCTGCGTGTCTATACCACGATTCCATAAAATGCATCGACACCTCTGTCAGTGCATTAATTGCACTACTGTCTGGATCGAATCGAAACATTGGACATATTTGCGGTCAACTTCCGTTCCAACCGTACATGAAACCAATTAGCTACCCATGTGCTGCCATTTGATCATTTAGGCGACTCCAACTCGCACCATCATTTTAGGTGACCTATTTTTCCTGTTCGTCGAAATATGTTGCATCGCTTGCGTTTAGCGATGTTCTTGAATCATCATTCTATCATTCTGCGTAGGATTAGTGGAATGCTAGACTCGCAGGTCAAATCCTTACGGCACCGGAAGTACAACATCGAATACAAAATGGCAAGTGCTTTTTTCCTTTTTTTATGATTAATTAGATGCGCCGTTATGGTATAATTTTTGAAAGCCACTTTTAACCATCGATCGCATACATGTAGTTCGCTTCAAAAAGGCTCGATCACAATGCCTGACGAAGGCAAAGTATTAGCAAAACGAACCATTGCCACGCATCCAAGATTCCTTGGTTACTTGATTGCTCTCATTGCGATACACGCCGTTCTCGTGGCGACCACGGGAGCTCGGTGACAGTAAAAAATGGCGCGCGCGCGCACACATTTATTTGATTTGGTTAACACCGTTCACGAAGGTCTTTTGCTTTTTCTCAACACTCTTCTCGGGGCAGCGTAACGATCGTCGTCTGGGTCTCTGCAGTCCGCGCCATGTAGGTGATCTAGTTTCGTTAATAGAAGTGATAAACCACGAACCAACCTTTTTGGCCACGACACGAATCGGACCCATTTGAGTTCTCTTCTTCCTCTTCTTCAGCTTCTTCCAATTTATCTCGCATCTCGCGGGGTTGGCTAGCTGCTGGTCACGGCGGACATGGATAGCGCGCGGGCACGGTACACGATCACCCGGTTCCCAGTGTCCTATCGCTGCTCAGTGAAATGTTTGAGGTCAGACCAAGGCAAATGACAAATGTTTGATGAGCATTAATGAACGATAATGAAGAAACGCTGTCGAAATGTGGAATACATTTTTCTATGGCGATCCATGTTTGGGATGAACCCCACACACTCACACTCTCCGAAGCGCCCGGACTCTATCCTTCATATCTGGCACCATTTTTTCTCTCTTTAGATAATTGATTTCGCAATGCTTTACCGCGACTTTAACGCAATGCTTTAACGGCGCGATCGCGGTTGCTTTGGCTAATGTCCAGAACGTTAGACCGCCATTTATCCAATACACTACACAACTCGCCATGCTACTTGGATTGGATTGTGATTGTGAAAATCAATGGCCATATTTATGTTTTTGCGCCTGGCTACTGGATGCATCCTCAGAAAACGGGTTTTGCATTTTGAATGGCTTCTCGCTGACACTCTTTGCTTTGTTTTTTTTTTAACCTCTCTGTCCGCGATGCCTTTTTCAGTTACGCTGCTGCGTAAACAATTGCCCTTAAAAGTAGTCATCGTTACATCCGTCACACCACCGTGTCAACACACACAGATACACGCGCAGGCAGAAACACAACCAAGATGACAGCTCTCGTTTGCTTTTTATTTTATTTCCTTGACAATCGTTGGATGCTTCCTTCGATCGAACGCGCGCGCCTCCTTCGTCCACAAGCAGCTCCCCCCTTTTTGGTGCGACTTTACTGTCCCACCCGCTTGGGATCGAGTAACGAGAGTGAGAGACGGACGGACGTAAAACGGGTGTGTTGTGATGGCGATGTCGTGTTCTGGTTTACTTTTACCGATCACCATTTTCTCTCACGATCCACGGGAACGCGACCCACGATCACGACTCCGAGACGGTGGTTGGTGCCGCTTTTGCGCGCTCAGGCAGGCTCAAGCCCAAGACACTCTCTAGTGAAAGGAGTAGCAGAGCGCGCGTCCGCAAAGCCAGTCACAGTAGCTCTGGTCATCTATGGTTTGTTCGATTTGCTCCAATTGATTATGGACCATCCAAAGACACTCCCCACTCCACCAGCCGAGCCGAGCCGATGGTGTGAGACCGTCGCGTGGAGTAGAAACTGCTTGCGCGAGAAACGATGGGCGAAAACCACAATCCTCCCCCGCTCTGGTTACGCTTCATACGGCCGCGAAATTTTGTCGCCAGCAACTCAGACGCATTCAGGCGTCGCTGTGGGTGGGTAGTAAACGCACTGTTGTTGCCGTGGCCTGGCCTCGGTTTTGCTAAATGCAGATACGGAAGCGCAACGCTTCGCTGTTGGCGTTTGGCCATTTTGTGGTTTTGTATCGCATCAGCCACTGAGCCAGAGTGGTCAGCGTATATCAGTTGATAGCATCCACCACCCCTCCCTACAATCGACTCAGTGTTTCGAAAAGGGGATTCAGTACACAACCACAATGGAAGATACTATGCGGTTGCGCTAGTGATTAAAGTAGAATATACAAGCGCACCCATTAAATCATTCCCACCGATTGGACATTAATGTTGGAATTAAAATAAACAAATAACGCTTACATTCTATCAGTCTTTTGACAGATGTTTCAAAGTCAACAGATGCAATGTCTTCTTTGATTATTATTAGAGAAAAGGAATAAAGCTAGAGGCATTTAGTACTAGTAGGCGTTTCTTCTATAGTACACAATTCAAATGGAATACACAGCCTTCTATGAACAGCTAGAATATGAAGTGTTCCGATTGGCAAGAGATAAAGAGATGCGTGATAGGCGCCACGATGACAGTTGCAGTGGTAAAGTGCTAGTGGCTAGTGGCCACAGACGCCAGTCAGTCAGCCAGCCTAATTTGCCTCACTCGAGCTATTTTTACATTATGCCCCCGTGCAATCTGATTTGTCGGCACATTTGAACCAGGCGTTGATGCGAGTACCTCGGTCACAGGAACATATTTATTCAAATGACCCTTCCTCCTCTCGAACGGCACATCGGTGCCCTCGGTGATCGTGAAACTGCTTATCTTGATATGCAAAAGGACTATCGGCTGCATGGTGTATGGATTGTTGTTTGGGGCTCGCCAAGCGTTAATTTGAAATCCAGTTTAAAATGGAGTAAAAGGCGAATGGAAACCGATAGAAAAGACGCGCGCTAGTGAAAGTACCTCGGAAACAGGGCATTTCTTTTGCGGAAAGGGCTCAACGACTCGCGTTGGAAAGGGCCCTCCTCTCTCTGCCTCCTCTGTGGGAGATCTACCTTCCTTTAGAAAGTTTCATTTTCATATTCGACCAGAAGACGCGCGCGGTCAGCAACCGATGGAGGAAACACTCGCTGCTTTTCTCTCACTGCTCACTCGCTGGGGTGGGGTCTCCCTTTTCCCCCCATTACCCATTAGCGATTTTCCACAGTGTGCAACATACTAAACGAACGATAAACTTCCTTCAATTATCTTTCGCTTAAGCGCCACTACTAGCAGGCAAGTGTTTCGTGTTGTAGTTATTAGAAGGTCTAGCAGCAAACCGTTTACAAAATTATTCAAAATAATTTAAAAATGGTTTATATCCGTTCGTCGAAAAGCTAAATCGAAGCAACAGGGCACACTCCATGGCTATCTGCGTCTACAGTGAAAGGGGGGCACAGCATTCCTTGCACAGCTCGGTGTTATCGATGAGAACGCAACCATCTCTTCAGAGCTGGTGCGCGAGGGGGAGTTAGGCAAATTAGTTTCGCAACCTTTCGGAAAGCGTGAACCACCAATCTGGTGGTGGAGAAAGTTTGGCGGAGCCACGGTGAAGAAATGGCCGACAGGACGTCAATTGTCGCCTGTCGTTGGCTGTCGGTTGGCCCATGTTGGACATGTTTCGCGATCGGGGAGTGGTGGTGCTGCCGTCGTTTGGTAAGACACGAAACATATACTCAACGGTGCTGGGAAAGCGATCGATCGTGTTGTTGGTTAGAAAGCTTCAACTGCAATATACCCTTTTTAGGTATATGTTTTTGGCTTTTTGATTAGCGGAAAATTTGAAAGCATAAGAGGATACAGGAACTCCGTTTTGTTGATTCGTAGTAAATACGTACCGCGAACGACAGAAACCATGGTATAACAAATCGATTCGTGTTAATCCGTTAAGCTGGCCTGCGTTGAAAGAAGGTAGAAATGTTATGACCGTCCTGTAATCGTGATCGAATGAATTTGCGCTGCATGATTCTAGCGAGTTGGTGAGCGAGATATGCTGCCAACAGAGCAGCGACACAAGAGCTGGCATCTCTGACGTGCCGAAGGCCACCACCACGTCAAATCCTTATCTTATCGAGTGCTGTTACGCACGATCACACACCAAAACTGATGCGCACGATCGATAGGGGACACTTACGGAAACGTGAACGAACTGATGCCGCGCGGTATTTAACGGCCTTGTATGTTCATTGCGTACGCTGCGATTACGCACGTAATTTGATAACACGTCAGCAAAGCAGAGTTACTGGCGTTACTTCTGGTACCATCAGCATTGTTCTACGTAGCAATTTAACCGCGTCATTCATTGTTGGTGCTGATGTATTGCAAAGAATGATTGATTATTGATAATGGTGCTGGATAGAGGGAAGCCCGTCTTACAAGCAAACTTATCGCAAACGCATATGCGCTTATGCACAATGCATAACACACAGCTTTGGCTGGATTGGCCGTGATCGTGTGGCCTGCAAGGTCAGTCAGAACGAATTAAGCAACAACACGACCGCGCATCCTATTCCCCACCCCGCATTTGATCGTCCAGCACGTGCACGTTGTTATCAGACCGACCGGCTCCGGTGGGAAGTGGGGAAATAAAATGGTAATTAAAACCACTTAGTTGCCGGCCAGTGTGCCGCCTCCGCCACCGTTGCCGTTGCTGTGCCAATTTCCTTGCTCCCAAAGACCTCTCCGCCGTTGCCGGATCCCTCTGGAGTCCAGCACACTACACCACTAAATACATATCCGTAAGCAGGCCCATGGGTCTGGCCCGGGGGGCTAGGCATGGGTGTATTTGGAGTGGACGCCGTTAGTTTACCTTGCGGATCATTTATTTGTTTGCTTGGATCGCGCTTGTGCGCTGCATTTGCGTTACTTTAGTAGCTGGTGCTGTGCTGCGCCGGTATAGTAGGCACTGCTCCACTCCGTTACGAATCTCGCGCCCCCCACCATGGCGCAGAGAGGAGGCTCACGCACACACGCTCGAAGCAGGCGGCGATGGGTGAGATCTGAATTCGCACAGCAAGCGGCGGCCGTCAGCGGTGGCGAAGGAAATGCCGTTTTATCTTCCGGCTCGTGCCGCCAGCTCTGTTGACGGTCGTTTTGAGGTCGGTGTAAAGTGAAGCTGATGCCGAATCTCAGGGGCAACCGTGATTAGGCCTTGCTGGCTCAGACGGCCGGATTGGTCGGTCTCCGGTTGCTCGATCGCTCGTTCGCTTGCTGAAAAGGTGAGAAGTAGAAACTTGGTGAAGCTGCTCAAGGCGTTCCGGCCTGGCCTGGTCTGGCTGGTCAATCGGTCAGAAGCAATCGAAAAGACACCAAACTGGTATGCATATGCGGAAGAGAGCGGTTTGTCGGGTCGACGTCGCCGCCATCATCGATTTCGACGACTTCATGGCTTTTGTACCGAGTGTGCAAAAGAGCGTGACCACGTTGAAGGTATTCTCTGCTCCGGTCCACCAGTAGTGGGGGGGGGGGGGGGGGGGAGGGATAAAGAACCAATCGAATGATCCCATTAATAGGATCAAATAACCTATAAACGCACCATCCGGCCGACCCACCGACCGACCGCGTGTTTCATTCAATTCGATACCTAGAACGTTATGCAAGGTTGCGCGACGAGGTTTATCATTGGCAACCGCCGAACCATCCTCAACCGGGCACGTCCCCCACTCGCCAACGCCAACCGCTTGTGTGTCTGGACCATGTGTCGCCACCTCCAAAGCAAGGTCAAAGCGTGCGCAATAGGCGCAAAAACGCCGCACATCGAGCGAGCCCCGAATCTGGGGTGGTGTGTCGTGTCGTGCCGTGTGTATCTGGTCAACATTCGGGCTACTCTGTTTAACGTACACTTCTTTTTCCATCCTTCCTTCCTTCGGTTGCTTCGATGATTATCAAGCAGCGGACCAGCGCGTGAGCGTGACTCGTCAAGATACAGTTAGCTAATCGTCCTATCACACAATCGTACCACCACCACCACCGACCTCGTTCGCCGCGATAATTCACCGTTACGAGGGAGTTTTTTTTTACTTAATGCTTAACAAACCTTTTAGGATTATTGTTTGGAACGTTGACGCTATTACTGGCTCATACCGGTTGCTTCTAGATCGTGTGTTCTTTCTACGATACGTGATGGATCAATGTCAAATGAATAACCATAGCCTTCTGTGTCGTGTTCCGAGAGAGACCGAGGGGTGAGCAAAGCATACTAGTATGAACTCGAAAATGCAAAAAAAATCAATATTTCAACATTGTTATCAACGGTTTCGATCCTCGCGGATTCAGATGTGCATACACCAGGTTGCAGCGAGATTTAATTAGTAACATTAAGTTTATCTAACCTTCTCAGCGACCATCGGTATCAGTCAGTAAACAGTGGAATGAGTTTTTTTTAAATTGATTCACCTACGCATCAACATAAACGATATCTAATCCGAGGCAAGCAATAGGATCGAAAGAATCGTAGTACAAATTAACATAACATTATTCATGGTTTCAAATCAATAACAAAAACTATTCTATATTTTAACGTGTTGAAGAATGTCCAGTTTTAACAGTTTAAGGTGATTAAGTCCATGACAGTCTAGAATTCATAGAGACATCACATTGTCCCAAATGTGACTGTTCGCAACAACTCAAGCAGTTGAGACTGCGTGAGAGCTAGTAACATCATCGTTTCAAACTCCATGATAGTCAATTTGTAAAGCAGCTCACATTCACCTTACGGCTAGCCATATGCACGCCAATTTCTTGTTTGAGCAGGTGGACACATACATCATTGGTATCGTAAACTAAAAGCACCACGCGGTGTACACCTCTTTCTTTCTCCTCACACTACTCGAGAGTCAAGCTTGCAACAGAATTGCAGTAATGATTTCACGTGCAAACCATTCCCCACGCGCAGCAAACCGCCATCTCCACCACGTTTATTGGTGGTGTAGTTTGCTCGATCTCTTCCGCTCGGACGTGCAACGTGCATCGGAAACAAATCGTCCTCAAATACACACCAGACCAACACAGACACACTAACAGTTGCAGCTGTTTGGAAAAGGGGTGGCGAGGGATTGTTGCACCACGCGTGCAGTCGTCACACTGTAGGCGCCTGTAGAGCATCTTCTGCTGACGCAAGCATACCCGCAACCATTCCCCCGAGCTACGTTAATGTATAAATATTTGAACTTGAATTTATTGGCAAGGTTAATATATCACGAGCAAATGGCCGTTGCATGCCACATTCTCGATATTCGTGCACGTTCTTCCTTCCGTCTAAACGCTATTCAATCAAAAAATCCCCCACTGTTCGTCATGGTACTTGCATGCGCCTGCAAATACGTACATTTTCTGTTATTGTTTCAGTTGCCAAGTGGTTTAAAGGACAGATCGCCAGGGCTTACAGGTGACCATCGTAGTAGCGATGGACGAGCGATTTTTCTAATGTAAATATCCACAATTTCTGGGAATCCAAGAACCCAATGCTTGAATATCGGCATTAAACAAATAAACAAAGTTGATCCCTGTCCTCTGCATACCTCCTCCACAGTGGTGTCGTTATTGATGGAATTTCAATAAAAGAAGACATGAAATTTCGAAATTCAATTTCAACAATCGCAGATGTTACCGACTTCCATCTTTTTGCTTCCGATTTTCTTATCCTACGCTTTGCTACGAACTGCAAAACGGTGGTCTGCAACAGCTGAATGTGTTAGTGACAGTATATAACTGCATTGGGAAGCAGAGTGGTAATATGATTGCCATTTTTCCAATAACTCCAACTTCAGAGAAGGCAAGGAAGGTCTAAAATGGCCACTGCAAAACCCAAAAGCAAATCTACGGAATCTACGGTCTAATCTCGGAAAACCTTGGAACCTGCAAAGACCCTCGCGAGCACTCTCTCTCCTCTGGTAGGGTTGGAAAAAGGGCAGATAACTTGGGAAGAGGTGAAACAAATTCTCTAACGTCACACTACCATCAACTCGGGGTGAGAAGAGGTTGCGAGAAAAATGGTAGGATTTTTACATTTTTCCACTTCTTGACGAAAGTTTCCAACGCTTGACGACGGGCTTTGCTGTGTGCGCAAACTTCCCCCGAGAACTGGAGAACTTCAATAAGCTTGCAGAGAAAGAGTTCTACGAAACAGAAGAACACTTGGAATGCTTCCGAGCGCTGTGCCGAGAATACCGACATCTAGTGTTCCGGCAGTAGACGGCCAGCGTATGGCTGGTGCTGCCTTCAAGTGCTACTGTGATGCGGTATGCGTATGTAAGGGTAAAATCACTAGAAATCAGAGGGAGTGAGCACGATAAAGAGAGTACGAGTGAGAGAGAAAGAGGTTATATATAAAAACCTCTAAATGGCGTATTCCAAAAATTGTATACTTCACGACCGTTGCATGGCTCGGTATGGCATGAGTCTCTTCCAGCTCTCGAAGAGCCTTGCGCTTGAACTGACTCTGCCCCAACAGAGACTTGTATTTGAAAAGTACGCCAGGATCTGTATATGGCGTAGAGAGTGTAGAGTTCTTTTTTATCCTTTTCCACTTCCTAACACAACTACTGGTGAACTTGGTAGCTGAACGGTGAAGAGACCGACTATAGCCGTATAGCCACTTCTCCAGAAGTGACGTGAAGGAAGAGAGCAACGTCGAGTCGAGTAGTGAAAAGCGACCCACCATCCCCTACTGCCGGTACGATTGTCCTCCTTCTCCTGCTGCATGCACAGTTCAGGCAAACGTGCAGATGGAAGGAAATGAAGCAAAGTTTTGCCGACACATTACAACCTAACCTTCCATGAAGGGGATGCGACGGCGGTGGTGGAAACGGATCCAAAATCCTCCATCGTTCGCTTGTTAGAGAGGTCGACTGACTGCGCACCGGTCATGGTGGTGGTTCGGCGGTACTTCCCTCTCTGGAGCGTCGGTAACGTTGACGCTATTTTCGTTACCCTGACCGCATTTATCCTAAACCCCGAACGTGGTAGCTTGTGCAACACATCCACCGCCAGGAGTCTGCGTTAACTCCTATGGGCAGGAAGGAAGCAGGAAGACCGTTTGCTTGGCTTCCCGGTTTCCCGGGAACGAACACAGGATGAAGGTCTCGTCGTTCCATTCTGGTCGCATCCTCGAGCAAGCTTCAAAACGAGTTTTAACTCGTCCTGTGGAACGGCTCACCGTGTGCGACATTTTCTATAAGCGATTATATACACGTCAGACCCTCTAGCTCGTTGCCCACAAACGCCTTCCACCACCCGGCGGGACACTATGTGACGAGGGATCAACCACCCACCATCCATAGCCCCCCGTCTCCCGATGCTCACAGAGAGTCCAGGAAGCGGAGTCCCTGAGTACGTGCCAGAGTACGTTATTTCGTAAATTAATGTGAAAAACAAGTCACTACCAACCAAAACCATCGTTTGCGATTTTGCAATGTCAGCAATTTCGCTGGAGCAAAACTCCTCTTCAGGCGAAGACCCTTGTGGAAAAGGACAGCATGGCACGGCCATGGGGAGACAGCGCGGGGATTACTGGGTTCGTGTGAAAAATGAAATAAAAAAGAATACATAACGATCGCCGGGAAAGCGAGGTCGTTTTGGTCACGAAAGGTAATGGGCTAGGTTACACCAGCGCCACCGATTCGCTTCCCCACCCAAAAAAAAGGAAGAAGTCCTCGGTGTCTTTCCACGAAATGGTTCGAATCTCTTTCTCCCTCTCTCTCTCTTTTTCTCTTTTTCTCTCCCTGCGATTAGTGGGCGATTTGTCGAACTTCTCGAGATATGGTTCTTTTCTCGTTGGTTTCGCTTGACGCAGCAACTGATGATAAATACATGGTTACTGTTGGATACGGAACGCTACCATAAGCCGAAGAAGAAAGAGCGACCCGACCACCAGACCAGTGCACGCGACTTGTTTTCTTCCACGGCATGCTCTGTGGCGGTCCACTGACGTACACTTTATCCTTGAACTGCCGTTGCTGGCTTTGCAAGGTTTTTCCAGGAGTTCCCCCCCCCCCCCCCCTCCGATGGATGCTTCTTCTGTGTTGGTTAGCTGCTGTAGGCAACCCAACAGAACTAGAGAGAGAGAGTGAACCAGACAGTGGAAGAGAGAGGCCCTTCAACATTGCCGGCGCAATGGAATGAAGAGAAATAAAAAAAAAACAACAGGAGGAAAATAACGATGCTGGCTGTGTTCGCCCCATTTGATTTCGCTCTTTGGAAAACCTCCACAAGCAACTGGAGTTCTGGTGGTATCAAAAATGAACAGACAACAAACCCTAGAGATACAATCGCATCACCATTGGACACACCTTTTCCTTCGTTTGGTTCAAACAGTTTTTTGATCGAAAACCAATAACGACCTTTAAAAAAATGCATAATTTCAGGGGTTAAATATTTTTGCTATGTGGGAGAGGAAAGGGGTGGATTTGTCATTTATTAATTACGTTCCCTTCTCCTTGCTCCCTTTATAATTTCTTTTCTGGCCTTCGGACAACAGAGTAATAAAAAGGATACAACCAGTGGCGATAAGAGGGATAAGAGCGATATAACCTGTGGTGATAAGATGGACAGATTATTATTCGATCAAATTATATCAAGTTATTGCAATCCACAACTCGTTGTAACAGTCAATGATAAAGCAGCATTCGAGTATGGCCACAATTTGACAATTAATTGATAAGATAAATATTAATGCAGTGCCCATGCTCAATTCATCCAATAATGAGGACATGAGTTACATTTTCCAATGTACACGTGCCTCCATTTCCAAGAATTTTCTTGAGGATGACAGTGAATATCCTTAAGTCAACTGTCAACGATCTGTTGTCAATTCAATTCGAACGAACGAACGATCGAACGAATGTTGTCTCAATTCAATACCTTCCCTATGCTAGCTCTATGAGCATTCGATTTTGGAACATATACTAATCTATTTTCTGCAAAGAAAAAAAAAGGAGCCGTCATTCAGAATTTCGCAAAATATAGAACCCATCAAACACACGAGCCGAGCCCAGTGTAGGTTTCTTGTTCGTTTTGCTTCATTTTTTATGCGTCTCGACATCCCCAGGCTAGGTCTGGCGTCATTATTGATTCAAGTGTATGTGGTTGTGTCTGCCTGGCCTGGGATATCATCAGACACACAGCGGAATAATCGCTAACTCGTCGTGGCTTGCTAAGAAGCAGAAGCAGAAGCGAACCAATCGCACCCGTTCCAAGGTTCGATGCGCTCGCTTGCTCGGACCAAGAGAATCGGCGGTGGTTTAAGCTGCTTCTTTAGCTTTATTTCGTTCGGTGTCTCAAGGTTGTGTGTGGTGTGTAAAGCCAAATCACCGCACCCAGCGAGAGACGCATCGATAGAGAAGAACAAGATGATGATGATGATGGTGAGTTTTTAGCGGATTGTGCGGTGGTTTTAGACAGCAAAACGGACTCATGCGGACGGACGATGCGACTGCTGTTGCTGCTGCTGCTGCCTTGGCTGTCTGCCGCTTCTACCGCTTCTACTTCCTCGTGACAACGTGGCCGTCTGTGATCGCTATTTATTCGCCATATTTATGAGCTGTTGTTATGTGCGAGGAGCAAATTTATACAACACCCCAGGACGCCAAAGAGTTACGAACCGAAGCCACACTCCGTCCGTTCGCTTATTCTAGGACGGAATCGTACGTCTCCCCACAGACACCTTCTTCTTGGGATGTTGCTAAGCTGGTGCGCCACATTCAACTTCGAAGTTTTTTTTTTTATTTCACCAAATTGTCTGCTTCTGTCTGGTGGCCTTACGGGTGCATGGGATCTGCTGGGTGCACACGAAGATAATGCGAAGGAGAAAAGAAACCACAGACAGCACATCGTGATGTGACCGATCCTACACAAATGGCGAGTCACTGTAATTCAGATAAATTTGTTTTCAAAATTGGCCATCAGACGCCAAAGTTTCGCGGCATACCGTGTACCGAAAATTTACACAATCAGACAGGCGATCGATTAGTTTACCGAGCCAAGCAAGAGAAGAATTCCGTACACAACGGGTTGCATGTGGTTTGGAACAGCTGATCATCTAAGCTTATCTAGGCTAGCAATCAGACAGAGAGAGAGAGAGAGCAAATGCTGATAGCTAACAGCCCGGGGGGGCAGTTAAAAAGTTGCCAGTAAAGTAAACATCCTTCTTCTGTAGCTTGCTCTCGAGGGCGGACAGCACTTGAACGGACACAATCTACGCTCGTTTAAATGAGCAAAGGGCCATTTTTGCTTGACCCACTCACCACACCGAGGCGCGCCCCTCCTAGTTTTGGTTCGAATCGAGAAACCAAACATAACCTCAATTCCAATTATACATGGCTCCAATAGTGGCGCCGCTCGATGACCGGGAAATCCAAGTCACCCGGCAACCCCCTTGGTAACAGCCTCACTTGCTTCAATCGCAGAGTTTTATGCTCATTCCGGCAAGTCGCGCGATCGCCGATCGCTTTGAAAGAAGGTGAGCCGGTGAATGATCAGCTCTCGTCGTCGCCATCGTCGGTCAATTGATTTTCCTTCTTCTACCCCTTTTCGTTTTGGCCGTTTTCTCCGTGGCAAAAGTCTCCGTGGCGGTGCCGGTGACCCAACTCTGGTGTGCTCCGTCGTCCGTCTCGGTCGGCAGGTTTGTCGAACGATTTTCTCCTCCCTATCTTTGGTGTCTTAACATGACACCATTAATACACCACCCACCACCACCCCACCCCATTGGCCTATACACTTTAATAATGCTGCAGCGGGGGATGGATGGAGATATTTAAAGTGTTTAGAAGAACGCCCCAGCAGCCCACAGCAAGAGCTGTGCTTGGTGCTTTCTCTTCTTCGGTCAGATGCGGATTGAAGACTCTGAGACGATCAATCACCATCACGCACCACCATGGAGAAGCCACCGTTTCCCGGGCTCGGGCCCAGTGGCATCATCCAGCGATGATCGTGGGGAGAAAGGAGTGATCGCGCCATCGCGCGTGTGTTTAACTTACGCGCTACATGTGACCCAATCTACCGTGCTCGTATGTCGTTTTGCATCCCCTCCGGCCCACGTCCCGGGGGGGTGGTCCATTAGCATCGTTCTATCGATCGGACACCCGTCGATCGCGATGTCGTGTCGTGTTGCTTACCTGCAAGAAAGGAGATCGAGAGAAGAGAGAAAAACGATGTATTTAGTGAGAGACGAGAAATCGGGATGCCATCACAGCAGAGGAAGGAGTGGGGAGAAAATGGATGCCCGCTGCCTCCCACAAGAAGCGCGAGCCACTTCGATAATAACGGTAATCGAGCGGCCGAGGTTAATTGATTATGGTAATTTCACTCGGCTTATCGCTGTCCACTGGATCGCAGGGATTGCCACCAACCGGTGGATTAATGGTGTTTACACATCTTCGTTTTTTCCTCCCTCCTGTTCTAGTTTGGATTGGACATCGGATGCGGTCGTTCGTAATTCTCTAAATTGGATCGAAACTCAAACAGTCCGCCCGGCGTGTCTCTTTTGTTTGCCATATAGTGATTAGCTTTAAAGCAATGTCACTAATGAGCGGTAATAAAAGCCGAACTAAATCATCATATGGTAGTATGGTACTTGTTGAAAATGTTGTACAGTTGTAGTTGAAAGTATTTTAAACTTCTTTCGAAGCTTTCGTGTTTCAAATGCACCATTTTTCTTTGGACATTTAGCAAAAGCCATGCACAAATAAGTTTATTTTGTGAATTTAAAAAAATATTTCTTTTTTTATCTAATCATTAAAGCACCAATCACACATTTGTACTTCTTGAGCCGTGGAGTGCATAGGTTATAAATCATTATTACGATCAAACGATTTGATGAACAAATATTTAGTATCCCGATTCAAATTTCGCAAATAGATTAATCTAATGTTAGTGTCAACACTACGGGCCTCATCTTTTTGATCTTTTCAACTTTTGAACAATTAATCTGACCTTCAATTGAAAACATAATATTTTTCAAACGTAATTGTGTAACAATTATATTATTATTAATATGATTGTTATTATTATTAATTCGCTTCTTTAAGGGAAATTGTTAAAAGATTCATTTGTAACCCTTTAGAAACGACATAAAAGTTGACAACATTGAATAAAATGCTTGAACGAACTAGCAGAAGATAACAAAAGAGATAACAAATATCTATGTTTATATCGCAGATGATCTAAAGTACAATATTCATGAATAAAAAAACGCGTCTTTGCCAAATGTCTCCAACACTACTAGTATATCTGAAAAGTACATAACATTTAATAACAAAATACACCAAAGCATTCCTCTTATTATGTTTTTTTAAACGAAAAAGAGTTCTGGATGAGCATGACAGCATGTGAACCGAAAACCACCCTCAAACCTAGAGCATGTTTCGTATGAAACCAGAACTACCAATACTAGACAGACCTTTCTAACGGACCCACCACTGGCTGACTACCTCACGAGGATATCGTTGGGCAGGTTTTTGGTATGGCCTTTCATAGTTTGTGGTTTGCAACGGTTCCACCAGTGCTGCTGCTGCTGCTGACTTACTCTCTTCTTTTCCTACAAGCCCGAAACCTAAACCCCCTTTTGTATGGCTAGACTAGATTTGAAGTTTCGTTCGTTCGCTCTCGAACTGAAACGAACAAGGTCGTCGTCATCGTCATCGTCGCCAAGACTTCCGGTTTGCGTTCAGCCACCTGCCGTTGCTATTTTCTGTCCCGAAGAGTAAAAGAGCAGAAGGAGGTGTGTCGTGTGATGTGGTGCTGCTCTCGTCAACTCGTGAGCCAATGCTCAACTCAACAAAGCTACCCAAAAGGACACCATCCTTTACCGTATGTGCCCCGCCGCCAGGCACATTGAGAAACGGGTGAAAAAATTAACAGAAAGAGCCAAATCAGAATCTTTGCCGAGATGCTACGGCTGGATTTTGGCGCTGGAGAACGCCACAGGGTTAGTTCTGGGTAGTGAAAGCCAGCAGCCAACCCACAAGAACTTCCACCAGAGCATGAGTGTGTTTATGTGCTTTTGAAGCCACATTTTGTCCCATTTGTGATGATCCTTTTTCCCTCTGTCTCTCTCTCCGATGGAGAGCCACTGGCAGGTACGAAAAGGGAAGTGCAGGGAAATATTATGTTGATAAAGTTATGCTACGATCCCAATGCTCCAGCTAAACGTGTCTGCACGGGTGTGCCTATGTGTGAGACCGAGCACCGAGAGGAAGGAGACACACATCGTTTGATTCATTCCATGTGAAAGATATGAAACACCCCAGCGAAGGATGCCAGAGTACCGTTACCAGGGAACGATGGTGGAGGATGCGATCCCAATTCCACAGTAGCGTAGTGGTAGCGTGGGATTACTGGTCCGGGTAAAGACCGTCCCTGAACACGATACCAGCTCTGCTGGCAGGCACAGAAGAGAGCGTATTTTTTGGGTTATTTATTCCTCAACAGCTTCCGGAGTCTTGTGCTCGACGTTCGGAGTAAAGTTGTGCCGAGGAGGGTCAACAGCAAGGATGAACCTCAGCCATCTCAATACAAACAAGCTGCTTCCGAAGGCATCGCTAGCTATCTATACACCGACACACCCATCGAATGGAATTGCATTTGATGAAGAAAACTCCTATAAATGGTATCGGAGCTGGCTAACATAAATTGCTTTGTGTAAATGACGCTTCGACAGGAACGGCCCGGGAACACAAACGTTTCCCAAAACATCCCCAGCATCATCGTATACCGCCCCAAAAAGAAGAAGCAGCAGATGGTCTCTCTTTCCAGAATTTGTACATAATTAATCGACCCGTGGGGCCTGTTCCTTCTCACCATCGCTTTGGCCACACAAAAGCCCTGACACGGTGACGACCGTGTGATGGTCGTCTCTACACTCTTGCAGCAGCAATGTTAAATTCTATAACGATGCCGAGCCAACGAATGTCCTTGTCAGCAGAAGAGCAACGAGGAGATCACACATCGCTAGTTGAGCGCTTTTCGTTTGCCTAGTTCTCTTCTCTTTGGATTGGATTTGTATGGCCATCCAATGGTCGGTCGATTCCTATACATTCGAGACGGAAGGCGCGTCTTGGGTGTTTCGGATTCCAGTTCCCAAAACGGCAAACAAGCAGCAACAGCACCTATCCGGCATTCATGTGCCTTGTTGCTCCCTCTAGAGAAGGGATACAGTGCCGATCGAAACAATAAGAGCGTGCTTTGCGAAGAGTGAAAATGTGATAAAATTTCAATATAAAATCTATTCATCTTTTCTATAAAGTTTTTAAGAAAATTTCCAAATTTCATTTTTTACAACCTTATTTTATCAAAAAAGCTCTCTTTGCTCGTCAGCACTGTTTTGTTTTCGTCACTACGCCAAATATTCCACACAATAGTTTTCAACATTTACACCATCATTCCGTTTTTAACATTACTTGTGCAACGTATAAGGAATTTGTGCTAAATGCTTTAGATAATGCTAAATTATTTTCCCCCAAATGGTTCTTTTATTATTTCGGACAGTACTGTATGTGCTTAGTAGATTATTTTCAATGTAAGGTGTGACAATTTCAGTCAGCTCTTTTAACGTGAAGTGATCCATTACTAAAATGGCATAGACTGAAGTTTCAGAAACTGTCCTATTTGTCAAAATCGGCTGAAAAATGACAGAGTTATTTAACTTTAAAATAGGATACATGCTGATGGCGCACCCTATATATATGAAAAAAAAAGCTGTACACCGATTTCCCGGATGCGCCATAACCCAGTTTGATGTCCAAAAATCTCCCTCGTTTGAATTCATAATTTGTCCAGCAAACGCGTGCATTTGCAGCATCTTATTTGAGTTAGCAACTCAATACAGTTTTACTACTTTCATGTCGTAGCAACATTCAATTTTACCGTTTCGACGAATACAACCATCCAACCCTCTAATAGACCTTCTTTCTGAAAGATTCCGGAACTGAAATAGATGCCTTTATTCCTCGTTTAACACTGAAACGATGACACAACTGGTGTGGTGTGGGAATTGAAGACGACGCAAGAATCTCCTCTCCATCAGGGACATCAAACTCGATCCGTTTTCCAATACACCGACAAAACCGGGGATTTCTCGGGAGAGTAACCTAACCTTGTGCGACAGGTCGAACCGACCGGAACAGAAATCAAACACTTCTCTCCTCCCCTCCCTGAGGAGCTGAGGAAGCTAATGTTCCTGGAACCCAATAATACCATCCTCCACCAATCCCCCCACACAGGACGTAGGATAAGAAAAGCGAAAAGTAAGAAGGAACGTAGATATCGATTTTTCCATCTTGGCCCCTGACAGAATGAGTGTGCGGTACGGGCAGTGCAAAACTCCGAAGAATGGCCGATTTAGGGGAGAGATGTTTTGCGTAAAAGAAGTGGAAAATTGCTTCCTTATACCACGACGACGAACAGATCCTTTTGGGATGGCGTAATGGTGGAATGGAGCCCTATTCCAAAAATAGCTTCGGAGCACAGAGAAGAGGCCAGAGGAAGGATTCATTTTTCTTTGTTTAGCTTCCTCCTCCCTGTTGCCAAAAAAAAAAGGAATTTCCGCCTGGAAGCGACGAATCTCGTCCCGAAGTGATCTCGGGAGAGCTCGATATCACAACTTCGGTACGCCCACCGGATGTAAGGTAGAGGAGATTTGATGAAATGATAATCGCTCCGTAATGGTATTTTATTCTTCGATGCGATTTTCAGGGCCGCTGGCGCTTCTTTTCTGGCCACGGAGTTGGGGTCAGTGAAGTTTGTGGTGAGCGCGTGAATTTAGTGTTTCATTTTTGACACTTGAACATGCGACTTCCTAACGATGTCCGTCATCAACATCATTGTCATTATCCGTATCAGCGTGTTCCGTGCATGATTATAGCCGCGTTAAGGCCACCTGTACTGCGAGTGCTTCTCGAGTGACAGTAGAAGAGCGCACATACAGTTGTAATTTGTTATCGGGATAGTATCAGCTTAATGCACATCACGCGTGATAGTGTCGTATCGTCACCGAACACGGGGAAACACCGCGTGTGGCGCGAGTTGTTTGTCTGCGCCACGTGCAGTACACCCCTCTACACTAAATCTTTGTGTCGCTTTCCCGGACGATTTCCACAGCTTCTTGTAACCTTACACAGAGCATTGCACGAGCAAAAAGGTAGAAAATTAGAATTTTCCACACTACTTCAAGAAGGGTTTCCTTTGTGTGGTGAATGCCCTTTTGCAAGAACGAGAGAGAACGAGAGTGCGCGCGCAAAAGAATGAGAGAAACAGAGAAAGAGAGAAAATGGCAAACGAAAGCAGATAGGAAAATGGTGTGGGGGCTCTGTTCGGAAAATGGATCTCCCCGACGACCCGACGAGAGAGATGCGCAGAGAAGATGTCGCAGAAAGCAACGCGCTCCCCTCCAACAGTGGTAGACGGTGGGACAAAACGAAAGAGGAAAACTGACTGGAAAAGCACTTGACTAACGAGGAGTCGCGAGCTCGTGTTTGAGAAGATTTTCCACGGAGCAGCAGCAAACTCTGAACTGATCCACCTTCCTCTCTCCCACACAAAGACGTTCTTGTGCTCTCACTTTCTCTCTTTTGATTTCCCTATTATTCCGGCTCTCGCTATTTCTCTCTCTCACGAATAATGTCAAGACAAAGAAAATGGATAACACACGACTTGGATACATACAGTGCGTATCAAACAAATGCCTTTATGGTGGATGAGATAAAATTTCCATTTTTTAGTAAAACACCAACTAACTGAATGAAAATACATAAAAACCTGGAAATGTCGCAATGGAAGCGATGAAAACAGAGCTTACAATCGAGGAAATCTTGCATAATCCAATGCAAATCTATTCAATGATGGATAAGGCTTGCAAGAAACTTTTTGATTGTTCCGTTAGTTTTCCGAGGATTTTCGGTTTCAAATTTTCCTCCAATCCGTGCTACAGGAAATCTCTAGTCTATCTAGAAGAATTAAGTAGAATGCGGAAGGAAGGATCATTATTTCAAACGAAAATAGTATCTTATCTATGGTTCAATCGCTCACCGTTTGAGTTCAAATTGGCCTTCGTGGCCTAATGCACACTATTGAGAAACCACCAGCATAATCCTAAAATCACTTAGATCCTATTCAGAATTATGATTTCACCATACTTTAATTAGGTACTGGAACTTAAGTAAGTTAAATTTGCGTTGCGATGCAAGCATTGTAATATGCCTTGCTTCCAACTGGAATTAATAGCTTCTCCTATCTAGTACAACTAGGATATTCTCTACCGCAGAGCGGATTCCGTATTGTGTTAGAATTTATGGACCTTTAATTCTAAAAGGGCGATTCTAGCCCAACAAACTGTCAACTATTTAAGAAGCACTCAAGATAGAGTTACGTTTAAACTCGTTCAGTACGTCTCACTTTACGTCTGCTTACAGGTGTTTTCTCCCAAGACACTTGCACAGACAGCAAGTTTACTGTCTTTACTTTACGCGTTAGCAACTTTCACTACAGTCAATGGCTTGTCTTAAACTGAAAGTAAACTCAGGAACTACTATGAAAAAGTATGTTTCCTTATTAAATATGAATAATAAATAATTGGCGAAAATTGAGGAACGAAATTTATCTCGTTCGGTCCACAATATTATGGTTGCGGCTAGTTTTAAGAAAAAATCGGATTGGATTATATAATGCCCATACTCTTAATAGACTTGTTCAGGAGAAGGTCAATGGAGATTAGGGAGCAAATTTTCAGCAAAGTTAAAAAGGTGAAAGCTGGATTTTGCATGCTTATCGCACTCATAATGTTGCTACTTAGTGGTAGATATTGAATTGTAATCTCGCTTTGATTTGACGGATACACTGTAAGACTAATAACCTAACAACCCTAATGCTTATCCAAAACATTTTTCCGCTCCAACTACGTGCCGATAAGCGAACATCAAATCATCATACACATCAATACACCAGTAGGAAATCAGTACATAATCAATAAATAACCGTGAACTTTCGGGTTTCACCAGAAAGCACCATCGATCGTAACGTAGCAGCAGGAAACTGTAGGCGACACACCGTTTATTACAACGTTTTGGCTTAATGTATGCACGGAACACGGAAGTGAACAGAGCGATGTGTACGCATACAGGCCAAATCATCTGCATCAGACCCGTGGCGCGGCAGGTGCCAAGATGGCCAACTGGTTTCAATCGATGATGATCAGCTGTGTCTGCAACAGCAAAACCAAAAGAACGCAAAGGTCAATTCTGACACACACGGCAACGTGACACTAATGCCCACGCGTTTTATCAACTGACCGAGAGAGCGCAACAGAGAGCAAGAGAGAGAGAGAGAAAGAGAGAGAGAGAGAGAGAGAGAGAGAGAGAGAGAGAGAGAGAGAGAACGGGAGAGTGAGTCTCGACATGATACGGTTAAGTACAGTCGCCTCTCACCATATCATCACACTACTACAGTCCACTACCAAACCGAGGCACATTCCGTCACCGAGAGTAGTAAACGCCGAGTAGTGTAGTAGAGTATAGCCGCAGTAGTAGTACATCGTCTACTCGTGGCACGTTTTAATGTGGTGCTAGTTGCTGTGTATTGGTTGGATGGTTGAGCGGTAGAGCGAAGGTTTTGTTTGATCGTACTCTGTTCTGCCCACCGTCTCCTCCATCTTCCCGTCGGCCACCGGACCGTAGTGGACCCACATCGTGATTAAACAAACGATTATCGACAAAGGCTAACGGTGCCATTTGATGGTAGCCGTGGTTGGGCGCGAGATAAATGAATATGACCTTCAACAAATCGCGCGCGCACCGCCGATGCTAGTAGTGGTGTGCGATTGCGAGGAGACTGGCCACTTGTATGGAGGCTGGCTGGTAGATATTAAAGGTCGTAAGAACACAAATTCCAGACCAGAAGCGTGTATTTACAGTTATTACTGGAACACAGTGTTACAGTTCTACTGGCCATTCAGGTATCGTTCGGAGAGAGAGACCGGAGATCGATCAAACAGGTTACAGCGTGGCTCAAGGTTTTCCGGTTTCCATTCGACACGTGGATTAGAATGAAGATTGTGTGATCTCCCCTCGAGCTCATCTTCAAAACGTCCACCGGACCACCGACCGATCCACTAGGGTTCCGGTTTAAACTTTTCCTTACGCCACTATTTGTCCACTTTTATACGCGCCCTTTTGTAGGCCAGGTGGGATGTTTTTTTGTGTCCAATCAGAGCTCCGTGGCAATCGTGGCATTTTTAGCGAGGTCTCCGCTGGTACCTCGATTGTGACCCTGTTTTGCGTGCCTTCGCCGCGCCGCGTGATTGTTTTGGGATAGTTTGGCGGCCCCGTTCGCGGCCCCGAGCCCGACGATGATTTGACGGTGGCAAACAAACCGCAACGTAACGCAGGGCGCGTTTTCTTTTACCAACAAACCCGTGAGGTATGTGGCCCGTTTTTCTTCTAGGCGATACGCGATTTCTCACTAAACAGTCTGATGAGCGCATGTGGAGCGCACACCGCGGAAAGTGAATGCACAGTAGTAGTGGGTTGTGTTTTTGCAAACAACTTAACCCGATTATGAACTGGCCTAGAATGGAAATGGGGGAAAAAGGCAATTTCGTTTCCGGAAGCCATCACTAGTGTCTTTTTGGCGATTGCAATGGTCGAGGACGTTTCATCTGTAAGGACCTTCGATATTTCCGTCCTCCATCTCAGGGGAACTAATCCGTTTTTGAATGAAGATTATTAACGGAAATTCGACAAACTCCTGTCCAATATATTCCCATAACACTTTTTGCTGGACGATTGTTGTATGTTCACAACACCTGCGGTTCAAGTATCAATATTTTCTTGACAATTTGTAGTATTCTGATGTCTGATTTTAGTAACGACGGAACCATGATCTCTGTGTGTTATAAAAAAAGATGTTGGATTTATTGTCCAAAAGCCCTATTGTAAGTTTCAAGAGCTCGAAGTCCAAGATGCGTGATTTTGTATATCGAACCATTAGAAGATAACTTGGGATTTCCTCGTTAAATGATAGAAAAAGATCAGGACGATTAGCTGTCTGCTATTACTGAAAAAGTGATCAAGACCGTTCGGGAACGATACGACATTGTACACCTTTTCGAAACAGGACCTTCAGGGTTACTGATAGGAAGTCTTAGCAACTTCGCACTGCTGTATCTTTCAAACCGCTCATTACATCGACGCCAAAAATGATTTAATTACAGATCAATATATTGTTTAGAAGCCACCAAAAGCATTTACCTCTCTGTTTTGTAGATGGGTAAAAACCAAGAATGGTTAAAAAATCATGTTCAACAATTAATTTCAGCCACAAAATGGATTCCGATTTCGGTAGACGCAAATCCGACCGATCATTCCATCTGGTTCGAGTTGACGAGCAAGGCGAGGACTAAAAAAAATGCCAGTATGGATGCACTGAAGTGATCGATTGTACAAGAATGGGCCAAAATACCACAAGATCACATTCCGTGCAGCATACAACTCGTTTTTGGACCGCTTAAAGCCTATAGTTAAGCCAAAAGGTGACCACATCGAGCTACAGTGAATGGATTCTGAAATTTAGATTATTTTAAAACTGTTTTGCCGTTGAAATCAGTACAAAATACTTTCAAAGAAAAAAGTTATAGTGTTTTGAATCACTTCATATGAGTATGCCTGTATGATGAAGTAGAGTTCCCCCGCGAGTTTATGCTCTCGTTTGTCTTGTATCTTCCCTCACATCACATCGTGGCCTCTCCCAGAACCACGGTCACACGCTTTTCGAAAGGAAACCGGGAAAGGGATCTGCTCCCTTAAATCGCCCCACATCCAACGACGGGAGATGACGACGACCATGACGACGATGAGCCGGATCCTCGCGCAATCCGGGGACCGTGGTGGTCGTGGTGCTCGCGGTGCCCCAGAAGAAACAGTAGGGTTGACCCGATTTTACGGCGAATCAGAATTTCTTCGGTTCCCTTCCTGCTCTCTTGTTCTCTCTCTCTCTCTCTCTCTCTCTCTCTCGCTCTGTGTCAGGGGCGTCTTGAAGTTGGAAATTTCGAAAGGCAAACACAAGCAGCGAGCAGCAGACCATAAACCCCCGAGACACAGTGCGTTTGGGAGTCGAGTCTTCGGAACGTCGTACATGCCAGATGGTGCACGATATTCAGCATAAGTGGGCCCCTTCCCTCTCGCTGTGGCGATGGCCACGGCGGCAGCAGCATTAACGCAAACGCGAACGAGCCATGTGCGCAAGATTCGCCTTGGCACATCGTCGGATGATTTCGGAGTGGAACACACCACACACCAGCTGCTGTTGCTGCTGCTGTCACCCGCACAATTTCAACGCACTGTACGTGTGCACAGTGTACGTGTGGTGATGGTGGTAGTAGTAGTGGTAGTAGTAGTAGTAGTAGGTAGGCCTTCGCGCGATGATATGGCGGAGGGAGTGAACGCGGTCACGAGCGTGCGATCGAGCGCACGCCGCTGTTTCATTGACACACTTTGGACGAGAGCATTAAAGTGAACCGCAACCGAGTTGCCGTCGCCGTCGTCGTCGTCGTCGTCGTCATCGTCCAATGTCTGGCCGAATGAGGGGTGGCGCGAGGGGGAACTCGGTTTAGGGTCATACCCAATGCCGGAGAGTGGAGTGGAAGAAGGTGAGCACGATCGCATTTTGAAGGCGAATTATGCTGCGCAGCGTTCACAGACACACGCGCACACCACACGAGACCTCAGCTCCCAGCAGTCTCTCGCCAGCGCAACACCACGCTCGATCGATCATGGTTACACCTCTTGATCTATCTCTCTGCTCCTTTCCTCTCCGCTGCTATTTAGCACTTCACACCTTTAGCATTTATGCTTCAGAAACACACATCACGAAAAAGACTCGTGTATGGGAAGGTGATCGTGGTTCGATCGATGCTCCCGTGGTGGTGGTGTGTTTTGGTTCGGGGCCATTTTTTTTTGTCACTTTTGTCTCGCTTCACCACGAAACGGTGCCACCAAAATTGAACCCCCCCCCAACATACACCTCGCACCGTAGGACGCTCGCTGGTATGTCCTTTTCCAACGAAAGCTTGGGGCGCTATAGGTTTAAGAGTAGGTCACCACCACTAAGCACCCCTCCTCCTTTTGCCACACAAGTTGCGGTGGTTTCGGGCGCAGGGCAGGGTGGGTGCATGAAAGATGCTCGCCGCTCTACATTTCAATTAGCTTAATTAGTACACATTTGGAAACGACGTCCAGAACGAGATCGTGGCGTGGCGTTAATCAATGAGCTGCCGCAACGAGCTTCTTCTTCGCTTGGTTATTACACTATGGGGAACGGGAGTAGTTGGCAATCGGTTACCATCAAGTGCATTGTATTGCAGTGCCTGTTATCGATTGGATGGTGTTGAAAAAGAACTCAACTTGTTAAAACTGATATACAAAGTAAGAATGTTTTGATCACTTGAAGAACAAGGATCCATAAAAGGTCCATTGCTTTCTACAAACTAGGAAGGAATAAATCGTTAGCATCGCCATGTGATGAAAGTTTCGATAGAGATTCTTTTGGTGCACTATAAACTTGTTAATCTGTCACTAGCAAGCTTAGCGCGACCTGTCCTTTCACATAGTGCCATTTTTATTTCACTCTTGCTCTCGACCATGAATGCAACAATATTTAGCAGCTATAATTCGAGCAAAGCATTGATCATCGCAACACTGATAGCGAAGATAAATAGCCTAAATTTGTTCGTAGAACGAACAGGACTTCAACAGAATTTCAATCGAATTTCGAATCAGATTTAATAAGTTTAATTTGCAACGTAATGAAATGTCTTAAGATACTTTCTAAAGCTGCTCTGCACGATAGCAACACGTTTCGCTAAGAACTGTCAAATAGAG
The DNA here is from genome assembly GCF_943734665.1 of Anopheles aquasalis. Classification (NCBI taxonomy): domain Eukaryota; kingdom Metazoa; phylum Arthropoda; class Insecta; order Diptera; family Culicidae; genus Anopheles; species Anopheles aquasalis. The sequence goes on from NC_064877.1 coordinate 49,687,024, forward strand.
ACTAAAATAAAATTGCTATTGTGGCCGAGCACGGTTAAGATGAATGAATCTTTCTTTCACATCCAAGTTGTTCTTATCGGCTCTCGACTTGGTACATTTTACTCTATTGCTACCGTGACTCGTAATGGTAAAAACAGATTATTTCGATTGATTCTGGAGCATTTGCAGCACATTCTCTAATTAATATGTTATCGGTATTAACAACAACAAAGATAGACGATCTGTTTTCGGTCTCGCAGTGATTCTCAATGCTGCCATAAACAATCTTCGCCATTTTTCGATATTGTTTTGATAGAAAAAAAAAACGTGATGATCGCTTGAACTTGATCTAACATTGTTTCAAAAGCCCATGATCGGTAGATCGTTGAATCGAAGGAAAAAAATCACTTAAACTGGACGATAACCAACGCGCGTGCTCCGTCACCCCGTTGTTGAAAGCAGCACATTTGGCTCATAACTTTCAACTGTTGAAAGCGGTGGAAAGGCAGACCCATACTTTCACCACCACGATCACCACCACTACCAGCAGCTGCGGTGGCGGCAAAAGGGAAAAAGGAAAACGGTACGCGGCGCCCTGAGCCTGAGAAGATCGTGTCCGTTCCGTGCGACAGAAATGCGCGACCTCCTCTCCTCCCCACGATGGGCCAGGCGGTTGGCCAGAGGTTAGGAAAATGAAAGCACACCCGGCGCGTGGTGGTGGTAATTGCTTGGTTTTCGATTTTCACCAATGTGATGGACCGATCTCCACTAGGATCGCGCGCGATCGATGGATCATCATCATACACTTTCCAATGAAAGAGAGACGCCCCGACATCCATGTCGGAACACCCTTGATCCCTTGATCGTCGTGATCTCGAGAATCAGACCGATCAGTAGAGCGGCCGCACTTTTAGCGACACTTTCCATCGAGGTTGCGGCTGATGAAAAAGCCGATCGTTGTGCCGACCGAGCGGTCGATCGATCGATCAATCGTTGTGTGTTTTGAAAGCCAGGCCACTAGTTCCTGTTCTCCCTTTCCCTCTGGTGGCCACCGTTATACACTCTTTTACGAAACACACGACGATCAGCTGGGTCTGGCCTCACTTTGGGTGTGTGTAAATCATTACCGAATCAGTTCCAGTAATGGATGGGGCCATGGGCCGCATGTGTAACGCCATCTGAAGAAGCGCCACCATCAGGCGGACGCGGCGAACCACCTCTTGACGAACGTTCAATGACGACACACCTCGACAAACGATGACCCGGTTGTATGCGAACGAAACGAAACGAAAAAAAAAATGAAACACAGCAGCGCAGCACAATGGCGGCCGAAGATGGTCGAGAAAGATTCAAATAATCTGGTGTCTACGGTCTGGTGAGGCATTGTTAGGTGGCCACACACCACGGTGCCAACACAGATCACACCGTAGAGCAAACGTGCATCAGCAGAGCTTGCACCATCCGTCCGGGGTCCGGGGGTGTTACTCGTTGTCCCTGATTGCTACAAGAAGAAGAAACTTTCCAAATTTGTGATGCGACTTGAACGAAAATTGTAATAAAATGGATTCCCTCCTGCAAGCATCCACGCGGGGAGGAGATGTTCTGTCAACCAATTTTGAGAGGGTACGAGGTGTAACAAGTAACCCCTTTTTAGCATAAGGAGTATTACTGTGTTACCGAAGTAAGTTGAAATTCGATTTATGATTTAAAAGTTCCTGTTTTATTCTTTCAAAATCAATAGGAGTTTTTTGACATTTTTAAATAGCCCAACATGATGCTAAATCAAGCTAATACGGTGGTTGTGGAACGATGTTAATTGAGTGTTTGGTGAAAAACTTGCGGAGAACCAACGCCAATCGCGGTACCAGTTGAGTCCTATCGCGTTTGAGGTCCAAAACATTTTTCAAAATGTAATTGACGAATTATCTGGATATGCCATTATCATCAGCAAGGTCTCTAGTTGTTAATCGACGGTTTTTCAACATCAAACTTTCGAGCGTGAGCATTGTCAATTGACGTTGATGGTCGCCTATGACATTCTTCGTCTTTAACACGGTCCTAACCTTCGTGAAAATCTTTTTACCCCTTGTGAACATTTTTATTCAACTTAGAGTAGCTACCAAAGGATATCTGCATCATTCCTTACCGATCCGCTAACCAAATTTTATGCAAATTCTTTGCTAAATAAATGTCGAAATATCAAAAAAGAATTCGCTTTTAGTAGCTCACAAAAAAAGCATATCTCAAATAATAATCATTATTTTGATGTAAAACTTGTCATGGTTATCAATCGCAGTACTAAAAACCTACAAAAATTTAAAAAAAAATCGTTTACATGAGCAAATTGAGTACCGTGTCACTTTACTTTCAAGGTGTACAGTAGTCAATAGCGGCTGTGCCAACGACTGCATGGTTTGTGCCTCGAACAACGCATGATCGAAAGCATAAGTCGAACTGTGCTTTTACTGTCGATAACTCAAGGGAGGGGGCGATCCGCAGCCCGATGAAATCTGAAACATAATAGATCACGGAAAACGGGGTTTGATGCTTCACGCACGGGCGCTGCATATGCAAAAGGGGGCGCCGCGAGTGAGAGTGAGAGTAGCCCAAGTGTATCGTTTGTGGCTGTGTGTTTGGCACGCACGGCATGGAAAGGAGGTCGTCATCGTCATCGGTGTCGAAGCCGCATTGCATTGCTGGCCCAGGCCTGTCTGCCACTGGAATTGTAGTAGTTTCAGTTGGCCTCGCACGCTCTCTCCATAGCATTGAGGAACGGTGGGCTTGCTGCTGTTGCCGCTGCTGTGTGAAGCAATATGCTATGCGGTCGTAAGAGGCCACCAGAAGCACAAGCAGCTGCGGCTGCTACTCGTCACATTGTGCCCGCCACCCAGCAACCAAGTACAACTCCGGTAGCCGTGTGTACCATCTGCCATCTGGTCGCTCTGGCCGCGACCCAGCATAAAACCGCATAAAACGCACAATGAAAAGATGTGCGGCACATTGCTCTCTAGCCGGAGAGCAGACGCTCGGTGGTGGCCTCGCTTGAACTCTTCTCGAGATTCGGGTTTTGTTTCTTTATGCGGCAGCTCGCTTATCGAAAGCTTCTTTCTTGCAAAAACGAGGTCACCACCCCGCGTGGATTATACACACCAGACCACAGTGTGTGTTTCGTCGTTCGTGGCACCAACCAGACGACGTTTGTTGTGAAAGTCACGTTCGAGACGGTTCGCAGTAGAGAGACAGATAGAGAGCAAGAGAGAGGTAGGCACAAACGAGAAAGAGAGAGAAAGAGAAGGTCCCGATCGGTTGGAATAGAGCCCCAGAAATCCGTTTGTGATTAGATATCAAGCTGACTGAGGCACGTAAGATGGCGCCGGATAAAGGGCTCAGTAGATTTGGCAACATTAATGATTTAATTAAAAGAATGAGGAAATCCTGCAAACTAGCTTTTAAACGTAAAGGAAAAGAGATGCATTTTGGGAAATGGCACAGGGCCAAACTGTGCACGTGCTCTTTGGTATGGTATGATAGATGATTTGCAACATCTTCGATCATTTTAAGGCCAGTGATAGACGAATGCAATATTGCAACTGCCCAAAAAAATACCAACAAGATTTACAGGAATATAGGAAAGGCTGAGAAGAAGGTGAAGGAAAAAGGGGTAAAGGGTAAACAAAGAATATAAGAAAAGAAAAAGAAGCACATTGAAGGAGAATAAACAAAAACTGATCTTAAAACTTTTTAAATGGTGCAATGAAATTATTTCATGTTTGCTACACTCTTCCTCGAATAAACATAATAAATAAACAAAACCTTACGCTGTGCATCGCTTCCGCCTAACTTCAGTACAACCAAACCCTAAATCAAATGAGACGGAATTTTGTCGGAAAACTTTCGAGACCTATTAACGAAGTATTTGTGGAAAACGTCTAACCCGGTACGTCGGTGAGTCAAGACAAAGTTATGATATTGTACAGTCTATTTTATCAAGGTGAAGTGATGACGCCAATAATTATTAAAGGGGCTCTTCACGTATGTGTTTAATTCGGTATTGCCAGGCTTATCCTCGCCTTAAAAACACACACCACCACACCAGTTAATGACCGTGCGGTTCTACAGAACACCGAACAGCACTTGGGTAGTAATATCATTAATCACTTCAATTCTTTTAGGAGCAAGAAGCTACATCAGGTGTGGGCGTCCATTTCAAGTGGATGATTTAAGAAAGAAACATTGCTGCAAGATGCTCATGTTCGGCCACTCACCAACCGACCCACAGCTCGCATCGTGTACCATCATCACTGCGACGCTCTGGCACCCATTGTCTCTCGCACTCGCACGCCCACCAAGAGACATAAAAAAACGAGGAAGTTAATCGTCGTCGAGTCGAGTGATGGTCGAGTACTGGTTACTGATGAAACACGTAACATTAAGTGAACTCTACAGTGTCCATAGCCATCATCCCCGAATGTAAGTATAACCTCCGATCGTGCACAATCACCATTCGCGACCCCCGCGCGCCGGAGTGGTGTCGTTATCAGTGCAAAAATGTGTCCGCAAATATGTCCCTTGCAACAGTAATGTTTGGCTGCTACTCGGTGGCGCAAGCGATTGAAACGATCGCATTGATAAGCGTGTGGCTGCTACGAGTCGCATCCATGTTTACCCGTTTTTTTACAATCTACTTAACACCAAGCAGTGAGCAGAGTGTTGTGCATGGTAAAACACACCCTTGCCGTTCCGCTCTTAGCCAGTGCGCGCCCATGACGTAGTAGCTAGGGGATAGTTACGGTATAGCCACCAGAGATGGAGACATTACGTAGTTTGTCAATAGATTACAAGGACAACTGTAACGTAAGCGGAAACCCGCTAACTCCCACGATACACCTTATGGCGCCATAGGCATACCACAAAAGGCGACAAAAACAGGAATAGCCACGAGCGAACGTACGTTTTACCGCTGTGTGGACGAAATGTCACGCGATCGACAAACAACCAGCAACGTCTATAGCGTCAGAATGTTTCATGTTGAAGGTCAAATAATTATCTTCGTCACTGGGCGTACACGTAATCAAGGGCCTACAGTTTATGCAATCCAGAGTTAGGTTGAGCTTCAAAAAGATCCCTTTGAGGTAATACTGGGATTCTTTTGGGCAATTTAATCAATTTAATCCTTAGCAAATAGGCAAATGGTTTATGATAAGCTTCACGAGTTCACCATTGGAGCAATAATCGCAATGAATATATTCTATATTTTGGACAAGCTGCTTCGCCAAAGGGTGTGTTTATGTTTTGAAATCCGAAAGTAGACAGAAAACTAGGCAAATATTAGATCGAGAAGCATGAAATGAAGTAATGGATGCGAGTAATTGCTATTTCCTCATCGGTGTTAATGTGCTCACTAACTTTTTCAGCTCACTAACTTTCTAACAGCTAACTAACTTTCTGTCTAAGAAGAATCTCTAATGCTACTTCGGTTTTTAAGAACAATTCGGTACATTATGGTGACCATTACTATCAGGCGATAGCGAAACATAGTCCAAAGTGGAAAATATCTGAAGAATCTTTGTGAATTAATTCTGATAGAACGCAATAAATGATCTTTCGAAATCATTTTAGAAGCATGAGAGGAAAACATGAACTTAAACATTTCGAAATCCTTGTGAAGTTATTGAACCAGCAGATCTATGAGTTCTTTATCAATCAATAGTACAATCTATATGAGTTTTACTTCAATTCTAATGCTATTAAACACGTCTCAAAATAAAATAAAAGGCTCCAGATTTGGTGCGTTGTTAAGTATGTGTTTGATAAGATTACTATCGTGGCTGTACGTCTGAAAAAAAGTTTTGCAAGTTTGCGTCATCTTACAACTTAAAATATGAAAGTTACTGTGAAAGCTGCTATCGCGGCCCCGAATCCAGGGACGGATTGACCGCACAGTAAAGCGATAAGCATTCAAATTTTTCACCTAATCTTATCGCAAAATGCCGCGATTAACCATGACATTCCAAACATACGGCTCCTTATATATGTTATAAAAAACCATGACATTCCAAATGCCCCAATTTTGCATGGTGTCATGTCGAATCGAGAAAAGTAAATGACATGCGATTTGCTTTTTATCATACACATTATATACTAGAAAATGTTACCCCTAATTCGATTTGAACAGGAATCATGTTGAGCTAAGGCGATGTATACCTTGAATCAAACTTTGAGAACGGTGTAATGGTGAAAGGAATTTGGCGATAGCACCGAAGCGCTGCTATCTAAAAAGGCTTGTCGAAACCAACAAGAGGCACACCTAACGCAATTGTTGGATTACGAATTATAACACCTGGCGCTGCAGTTCACTTTTTCTCAGCGCTCAGCTAATGGCGAGAGCCCGCCATCATTGGCATCGGCCGCGACGATCGCATAAATTTGCACCAAAAAAGAGACTCCCGGTGAATGGAATGGACATCACGGTTGCGGTGGCAACGGTGACAGAGCGTCAGCATAATCACAACGCACCAGGGGCAGACGCGAAGAAGTGAGCGTTTGGTCCGTGACAGACCAGGGGCAAATGTTAAGAAACGTCCCAAACGCACGCAGTTTGCCCGTCCAATGATCGTTGGGCCAATTAATTATGCTTCTCGTCGTCGACCTCTTCAACAGCAGAGCGGCATTCGACGAACGGAACGCAGCAATGCTGAAATATTAGTGGTCAAAATACGAATAAAATTGGTGAAAACGAAAATGGAAAAAACAGGCCACCAACCTGTGGGCCGGGGTGGGGTGAAAAGAGAACTATAAATACTGTTGGCCAAATAGCGGCACCCTTTACTCCCTCTTTTCCCTCCAACCCCGACATGATGGTCAGCAGCAGGCAGTTGGTGACCGCCGCCTGCCCCGAAAGTATGTCACCCGGGGAGGCCACAGTAACGAGGAAATAAGTCCATGGCCAATCGGAGCAGCAGACCTCCACCGGCGGCAGGCGAGAGAGACGACGCCGACTTCGGACGCTGCCTATGCGTCCACAGGTTGGCGAGGCCATCAACGATGACCATCGGATCACCCTGCTTCTGTGCTCCACCTTCCGTACCTTTTAGTGGGCTCGGCTCGAAGGCTTTTGGGCGCGCGCGCGCGCTCGTTCTAGTTCGAAGCCCTGGCCGGCGTGTTACGGTGATCTGAACCGAAACGAATTGAACGAACGGAGGATTGGTGGAGGACCAGCCATGGTTATGAACTACTTTTTTCCGGCATCGAAGCTTATCATTAGCCATTTAATAGGACAAAATGTCAAATTGTTGTAGTTATCAGGTCGAAAGTTAAATTGATTGCCGGCATTACAAGACCTCTTACGATGGCATATCGATCGTCGCCTACACGATTGTGTTTCGGTTTCTCTAGTCTCGAGATTAAGAGTAACACAACGTCACAATATGCTCACACATCGCAGCAACCATCGCTCGAAATCGAAAGCAATCGAACTTGTACGTACGTTACTTCCATACCATTCCCTCGACTCGAGTATTGCGCGGACAAGAGGCTTTTGAATAATGGAAGCGACACCAGTGTCACTGTAGGAGCTTGCCCGGAATTTCTAGACGAACAAATCGGACACCTCGGACAGACACGGTGCGCGATTGTAGACCCCATCCTATTAGCATTTTCGAAAACGAATCCACACACTGGCACAGAAGTAGAAGAACATCGCACTTTTATTTTCGTTTGGATGCACTGTGCATTGTACATGCAAGCGTGTCGTGACGGCAGCAGTGGGGTTGACTGTCGGTTTACATATGTGCCCCCGACCGCCTTCCTCCAGTGATAAATGTGTGCAAGAATTGAATCATTGAAACGCATCTCTAAGACCCAGACAGCGGTCGTTTCGAGGGCAGAACGGCGACCATTGAATATGCAACATCTGGAATGTAGATCTATAGCCGAACGGAGCACATGAATAGGAATTCGGTTTTGAGTTATCTGAAGGTAACAAAGTATTATTTCGCCAGTTAGAGTCTTGCAGAGATACAGAGTTAGGTTTTACTGAGGCTCAATATCGTTCGCTGCAACTCGACAGGAACATGATATGGGGCAGGACTTGATAAGATAACAATAAACCACAATATCCCCGAATCGGCGGTAGCAATTGATTTCTCGGTGCGGTCCCAATAACAAAAACCAACCAAACCCCCGTTCGCCGTTATCACTCTGCACGATTGGTGGGCGGAAGGGGTGTTCTATCTGAACTCATTTCATCTTTACCACAGGATCCTGACCTCGTAGTAGAACTACGCAACACACAGTGTGCTTTGAGAACAAGCGCACAGAGACCATAACGCTTGATAGCAACCCTAAACATTTGGTTCAAGTGTTGAGGTCGCCAAATCGGCCAAACACTCAGTTTTTTTCCAGAATACTTAGATCATGGCTGATAGACAGTTTGAAGACGTTGCTAAGGTAACCCTAGATGAAGTTGGCAGTAGTGTAGAGAGTAGCGACTAAGCTGTGGAGTGGCCCTGATCTTACACTAACTCAATCGAAATTCGAAGCAAGATTGATTGATGACGTGTATCAATCACAACAAATAGAGCTGATCATTCGACTTACCTGGCCAGAGCCATCCTAACATGAGAGAGTCCACCGAGGGGCAATGCTAAGGTATCCACGGTGAATGATTTTCTGGAAACGCCGGATCACAAAAGAAGGGGGTTGGGTGGTTACCCGATCTACCGGAAACTAAACCTCAGCTAGACGACGGGGAATGGGAGGGGGCCTGCGAACAAGCCCACAATGCAGCTCGAGCTCCAGCGTTTTGGTGGAACAGATCGCTTCCGATTCCTCTCTGCACCACAGCCACGACGCGACGATTTTGGGTCACGCGCTTTTCGGGTGACCCTTCACTCTCTCGTTTCACCTCGTTGTTTGTGGTGTTGTTGTTGGCGTGCTGGTGCTGGTGTTGGCGCTGGTGTGCGTGTACCTTTCACAACGATCCTCCAACTTCTTCTTTGCGGAGGCCCCCCCAAACTAGCTTCTTTTCTCGCTCACACTCTTTGGCTAATCTACACTTCGATTGCTTCGTATTCCATCGACGCCACGATGGAACGCTCGCCACAAGGTTGCCACATTTAAGCAACTCTGGCCGCCTGCCTTTCTGTCGTTGCTAAGCGTGCCTATGCTGTTGCTGCTGGGGGCAACCAGTGCTTGCCGACACCAAATTTTGCTCTTCACCGTTTCACTTGAAAAGCACGAATTTTCGTGGCACACGATCGCAGCTGTTGCTGTTTCTAAGTTTTGTTTTTCCTTTCCTTGCTTTTTAGTTCATCAGACATTCGATTTGTGTGCGCGATGCGTAATGCAGCGGTAGGGGAGGCTGCACGACTTTGCTTTTTCCTTTCTCTTTCACTCTTTGCTATCTTCTTTCTACTTCACTTTTTATCGAGATTTCACTCGTCGGTTTCTGCTCATCCTATCTTTTCGTATCAACTTTTTTTTCTTTTCTTTTAGCTTGCTCTCTTTCGCTCACTTCTCACCACCCACGTACGAACGCACGCACGCACGCCAGCACAAACACACAAACACAAATGCACACAATTATTTTCCTCTGGCTTTTTCCAATTTTTCTCCGAGATCGCTGGCCAATTTACATTACTCTATAGGAGCGTTGTTTCACTTTCACGTTTTTTCTTTTGTTTCACGATAACTTTTCACTGAACACGTCTTGGCCACAGTATAGGCACACTGTTTGATCGTTTCACGGTTTCACCTCTCTACCCTTACACACAACATCCGCGTGTCGTGAGGCGTCAGCTATTTCGCACTTTCCACCAGCATTCCGAAATAACTACACTCTAGGCTCACGCGGCTTTAGTTTTACGCCCGTGGAAAGACGAAACTATCCACCACTCGGATTAACCAGCACACAACCGCTAGAAACTGCCGCTTATCATTGGTGCTGAAGCAAGGCAAGCGGTGTTTGGGCGTGCGAGATCGCACACGAGCACGATCACGATCACAAGTGACTCATCTGCATCACAAGATTGCCTATCACAATTAGTATCACCGCAAAAAACCAACACGGAACCAATGAGAACTGCAGTGGAATGGGATCAAAAACAAATATTACAATAATCAACAGAAAATGGTCGCACAAAATCATGTGTACTAGACGACGCTCAGAGTCCTGGCATATTCAGGGCCTGCTCGGTTTGCACGAGAGAGAGAGAGAGAGAGGTGTACAGGTCATGTTGACCTTTCGACGGACTAAAACAATAGAGTGCAGGTGACCTCGTGTGTTGCTTTCGCTGCGCTGTCCTAGTAGTATGAGCGGCCCGGTAATCCGATTCTGTGGCAACAATACCCCCCCCCCCCCCCCCCCCAACCCTTCCAAGACACGACACACGACGATATCTCTCGTGAATATGGAAAGCCTTCAACAAGCGAGCAGGCAAGCTTGTTGGCGATCGCACACCACCTCGCGATGCGGTGGCGGTCGATGTGGACGGTTTTTGTTTTCTTTCACAATTCGTGTGACACACTTGCACACGGGGTGGTGTGTGGGGCCCACCGTGTTTGGCTGTGTTGTTTGAAGGTTTTTTCGTGCGCTTTCATCAATTGCCTTCACTAATGGTGGCAATCGTTACGTACACTTTCGATGACGACCACGATGACTGCAGCACCGTAATAATGACAATTCACTTGTACACTAATATTGGACACAATCGCAGTAGCAGGGGCCGAAATATGCAGGATAATTCAAATTACGAGAGCTGGATCATTGTTGCAAAGCATGCCAAGCGATTCTGCTGCTGGCCCTCCATTGTGCGCCACACAACAAACACACGCAGCACTTGACACGGTTTGCACGATGGCCCCAAGGGGGGGGGGGGGGGGGGGGAGGGGGGGCTTGTGCACTTGTCGTGTCGTAGTGGGCCATACACGTGTCGTTCGATCTCACAAACACACACACGCACACAAGGCACACACACACAGCTAAAAGGCTGGATCCGCACGCACGCACGGTCTACTACTCGCGAGTAGTGTGTACCGTAAAATCGGATAACGTGTAACCCTAGTATGTGCCGCCCCTAGCTCTCTCTCTCTCTCTCTCTCTCTCTCTCTCTCTCTCTCTCTCTCTCTCTGTGCGCTGAAGGCTTTAGTGTGAAATAGTAGATGGCACCCGGCGGTTCTCGAGTCAAGGTTAGTTAAGGAAGTGGACCCGTTTCCTTTCCCGTTTCTCCACCAACCGCCCGCGGGAGGAGTGCGCGCGTGTCAGGCGGGCACGTGTATCAACCTCAGCAACAGCGGCAAAGAGTGCGGCGAAACCTTGGCGACGACGGGGACGGAGACTGGCACTGTTTCAGTTTTGTTGCAACTCCGTGTCGCCACTAGTGTGACCACTGAGACACTGCGCACTTGCCGATCGCACCGATTTTTCTTCTGTTTTTGTTGTGGGATGACAACACAACAGCGGCACTTTGAATCCTTGCAAACCGCGCAAAGGACCTTTGATAAAGGACACACAAACGCTGGATGATGATGTTTGTTGCAACGTACCACACACAGCACAGTAAATATCGAAATCCGCGTGAATGAAAAGGAGAAAACTTGGAAATGCGAAGCGCGCGAACGAAACACCGAGCAAGCACACACCTCCGGACCCATGCAGCGAATGGCGTGCGAGAAAAATCCTCCCGGCCATCGAGACACCGACCGCACCGACACCGGTTGCTAGAGTAGTAGGCCGACGCAAGCGAGCCAGCTAGCTCTCTCGCGAGAGCCCGGCCACCGTGCGAGTGAGCAGAGCAGCCGATGAGACGGCGCTTGGTTTTCGATCGCGATTTCAATCGATTTTTTTTACTTGAATCAAAACTTATTTTGCAAACATTTTTAAATTTATAACATCTCAATGAACAGCTGTAGCGATTTCACGGGTTACACGCTAGAGTTTCAAAATGTGCGTTGACGAAATGGAGTTCAAAACTGCTACAATCAACCAGAAAAATGAAATGTTTGAAACTCATCTTATCAGCCTTTGGAGAAAGGAATCAAAGTAAACCAGCTGTGTTTGGGAAACAGATCCATGCGATCGATCGATCACAATTCTCTCTTTCTCTTTTTCTCTTTCGCTCTCGATTTTGCTCCCCTTTTCAGCAAACGAGCACGTTTCGACCGTTTCTCTCTTTTCTCGCGTGGAAAAGATCGATCGAGTCGCAATTTAGCTCCGATTTGTTTCGACTTTCTGCCCATAATATCCTAGCAGCGTTCAAGGTTATCAGGGAAATGGATCACACGCATTTAAAAAAAACAATTCGTAGTTGGTAGGAAAACGTCGGCTTCTTTCACTTCTCTCTCTCGCTCTGTTCATCGCTTTCTCACACCAACTCTCATCTTCACTCTCTCTCGCTCTCTCTCTCTGTCTTTTCTTCGCGATCGCGGTGGTGCAGGATCTGCACGGATGCATCCGGGTGCATCGACGCTGATAATGTATTATTTCTTGATTAGATGAGACAACTGATAAGCACATGGAGGAGAATGATCGTACTAGAGAGATTTTTTTGTTGCAGCTTTTGAGCGATTTTATTGCATCTCATTATGATTCAATTATATTCAATGGAAGAGATCTGAGAAATTATTTGAAGCACTTGTCTGACTCATCGGGCATTTTCATTAAATGCGGGTTTAATGCAGTTAACAGAAAATGAAACTTTGTTCGAATCATTTTTCTTACCGCATTAGAAATGGAAAAAGAAAGAACCTCAATTGAAAACTAAGCCGAATCGAACAAGAACCCAGCCGCCGTCAAGCCATCCGGCTTAAGAGAAAGCTAAATAGAAGGGGACGAGAGAAATCTTACTGCCACAAGTAAATCTTACAAAGGAAAAGGAAAAAAACACGAATCAACAAATACAGCCCAAGAAAATGGGCGCACGCAGCGAATGAGGTCTCCAGCTGGGGAGCAAAGGCTGGCAAAGCGACGATACGATGCGCGAGACGGTCTTTCTGGGTTGATTTAGAGTTCAATACAGACTCCAGTTGTCTCCATCTTCGCCAGTCCTCTACATTTACACACAGACACACACCTCATCTCAGGGAACATTGCATTGTGCGTAGAATGGGAAATGACAGGCGTAAGAAATCGGGAACATAACATCTTCTGCGCCAATATCAGCCAACTACACGAGAAACGAAACCGTCTCTACGTCTTTCGTATTTTTCCCTTTTTGTGCTTGCTTTTAGTGTCTATCAACAACTACAACATCCAAACAGGAAATCTCTTGTGCGAAACAGATGCTGATAAAACCATTATCGATTTGTTTTGAATTCTTTCTCCCGGACTGTAGTGTTGCGAAGTATAAAGATGCTTAAAATTAAAAGAAATCTTCCATGACTTGGTATATAAAATACAAAAGAACTCTGTAAACTTTATCTGAAATTACCTGTGTAGATGGTTTCATAAACTGATTCATCGATTTATCAACCGATCAATGCAAATGAGAACACTAGAGCAGTACACAATGTACACATCTCTAAAGATCCTCACTCCCAGATCCTCTTCATCGTCACGCAATTCGGCGAACGATCAACCGCAACTACACTTAAAAAAACACAGATGTTCTCCAATTTCATTTTAACATCCGCTCATGAGGCTGCAAAGTGCTCATGTTACAGTCCCAAACAATCGAATGAACTTTCGGGTCTCGCCATATTTGAGCGTGTGAGCTGCCGACCGGAAACCGCAAATATCCTTGCCCTGGATCCAGTGATCGATTCACGATGCCATCATCGTGTGGCTTCCATACGGAGTGTCAATCTTTGACAAGTATGTAGCAATAGTATGAAGTATCAGTATAAGAAGAATAGAAAAATGTTGTTGGTCCCTCACGTCTACATGCTACAGTAGCCGTTCTAAAGATTCCCGTGAGATTTCTAGGAATGAATACCGGTTTGGTTGAAGGTCTTGGCGGAAGTGGTTCTCCCTTGTTGAACTACGACTTAAAGGGAACTTGACGTTGTGCGGTCAAATGTCCTTGGTAATTGTGGAGTGTATTCGTAATCAACTCGCTAAATAATTTTATTTTTTTTCATTTATCAATTAATGTTATAAGAAAAAATATCTTCAACAATCATAACTTCCAACACCAGTTGTACTATCAAAACATAAGAAAACTGAAACCATCGAGTACGTTGTGACATGGATACTAGATCGATGCATGTAGGTCAAGTTTTCCATGTTCTGGTAAGATAAAACTTTTTCGTCGCATGTTTTAGCGATCTTTGGATAATTTATATTTTGTTAAAATAAAGTATAGAGAGAATAGATGAACTTCTAATAAATCAATGTTCTGATCAGATGTTCTAAATACTTGAAGTCAAGTATAACGCTCGTAGAAAGCATATTTCATGATTAAAACCATATGGTTACGCATTTAAAACATCGACAATGCGTAGTGTAATGTTCCAGTTATTCAAAAAGAGGTTACAGAGCAAAACCAATCCAGCGTTACTAACTCGCTGGTTCGCGACTGCCTTTAGTGGTTCTACCGCTACCAGTCGTTAGTGACGAAATGATTAATAAAGCACGTCACACGCTTAATTGGGCCGCCCGTGGGAGTTGCGATGCATTGCCTGACCTACTACTACCACTACCACCACCACTAACACTCCCATTACACACAGCCACTAGCAGCGCGACGTCGGTTCAGCTGCGGATACAAATAGTTGACAATCCACAGCCCTTCGAGTACAGCTAAAGCCTTCGCATTGGCACCAAGTAAACCAAGCAAACAAGCAGCCGTCACCCCGGAAAGAGGTTGAACTAGTTCACCACCTACTTTTTGCCACACACTTTCATCCTACAAAACCTACGGGGAAACTGACTTCATGCGGCACACACCTCGAGTTTCATTCTGGTTTCTGGGCTCCACCACACTGCCAAGGTGTCGTTTGTTACACTTCCCCAGATGCATTCGGATGAGTCACGAGGCGAGGTTACCCATGGCACTGTCTCCTGGAGCTGGAGCGAACCCATTATGTAGCAGCACCGGGAGAGCCGTTACCAGTGATGGATAAACGCCATGAAACAGCATGCGTCAGCATAATTATTGCAATTACCCTTGTTCGATGACAAAAAAGGCAAGGCAAACTGTTGGAGAAAGTAGAATGATTTTCACCAGTTTTCTGTCGAAAAAAAAACCTATTACACCCCTCACCAGAACAAAGAACTGGTAAAATCGTTTATGTTCAACATGTTTATACAACAAAATGTATGTTTATCGTGTTCGTATTGCTTCACTATTTTGTTTGTAATTGATTTGTGGCCAAATTATTATATTGTATCTGTATTTTCGTCTTCGCCTCATGGCTTCTAGTGAATACATTTTATTGTGTTCTTTATGTTTTTCGATCCAATTGCCATTAAATTGTACCTCTTCTTTCTTGATTCAGTACCACACAGCCATTCGTTACTGCCGGGTCACCACTAACACCCCGGGAAGAATACAATTAACATTGCCATTTGTTCTTGGCAAAAGAAGAAATGTTGGTATTTGTTTATTTTTGTAGTGTTTTGACCACCAGCCGCATGCTTTTCGCCCTACATTTTACGCTCAGCAAACCAAACACAATGACTTCTGGTCGAATCAGCGACGAATTCACTCTTGCCAGGCCATTTATCTGGGCCACACAAATACGCAAACTTCCGGCATGGTGTACGTGTGCATGTTCATATTGATACAGAGTTGGCCCAAAGAAATTGAAGCCCTGAAGAATATCGAGGGCATCTGGTATTCCTCAATGATTACAGTCCATATCCTACCCATATTCAGGCGTTTTTTTCATATTAATGTTATGGAAATATTCTCTCCATCTCTTTCATGTTGGTGATACGTGAATAGATAGAATAAATTGTTTGATTCTCTCAACATTGCGCAACACAATATAGCAATTTAGTCATTTTTATATAAAAAAAGACTCTTGGCAGAACGATGAATCCGATAAAGCATTTCTCGCGGCGCAACACCCTTTCCTTACTTTCCGTCTTCCACTTAGCGACGAGGTGATCTAGAACGGTGAGAAACGACCGTCGGACAATGCAAACCCAACAGGCCAGAAGGCCATCGGAAAGACGATCCGTTGGAAAATAAAATGCGACTAAAAAAACAACTTTTACGAACATAGTGAGCGTGGAAAAGGCAAAGGCCCATCACATCAGACTTTTCATTTCCGCTCTATTTACCACCCGGCTACTAGATGCTGAATTCGCCAATGCCAAGCTCTTCGGTTATCTGCCTGGTGTTGGTTGAACGTTGAAGCCAAGGGCCATGGCATGACCGCTTCGCTTTACCATGTCGTTTGTTCTCTCCCAAGACTCATCAACTATAGACGACCGCTGTCTCTGTGCGCTGAGCTAACCGTGTGCCCTTACCACGTATTTGCAAGCAGTATACCAGCAAACAAAGGATAACAGATCTACAGGGACATAATGCTGCTGTGAATGAAACTTTGCAGATACTTCACTCAATAGTTTCCTTTTCTTTGTTAAATAAGCACATGGTTTATATCAGTAGTGTATTTTTAACCATCAATAAAATACATAGATGCGTTTGGAGATTCTTTTAAAAATTATAGCATCGATCGAAAAAGAACGGGCGGAAAAAATTAATGCTGCCCCGATAGAACTCATATCATTAGCAATAGCTGATATCAACACATCACCTCTATGGCTGCTATGAAGCACTTGTTCTTGGGACACTGAATTATTTGATTCCCAACATGGCAACCGTTGCATCGTTCACAGCCAACTGCGCTAGGACGAATAGTGCAGTGGTGACGAGTGAAAAAGGATTACCGAATAGCTCCAGCCATCCGATGCCAATGCTGAAATGGTCATCTGCTCCCATGTACAACGTTAGGTTCACAACATCTTTGCCATCCCATTCGACAACAAGGTAGATGGTAGAGTACCGTGCAAAATGCTAATACTCTTTTTATGACTCGATGTTCACCCTCAGCTTCAGGTTAGTTCATTCCATCTACTAAGCCTCCATCTATCTAGGCTGCATCTGCCAGGAGCGATCCAGAAGATTGCAACAGAAGCAGTATTGGTTAGGAGTAGCGTTGTACAGACGCCTTTCGATGGTACTCGTTTGCGAATACATTGTAGGTTCGTTAAGGTACTGAAACGGGGTATGCACATAGGTTGAGCTCGGTTTATGTACAGGTGACGATAACCTCAGGACCGTTTGATTGCAAATCCTTCCCATGTACTAGCAACCAACTCGTACGTACGTTCGTTTGCGGACAGCACACATGCCAGTCTTTACTGTATGTTATACATAAATACCCTTCATTTTGACAGATAAGACGATTCCAATGTTGTAGTTATGGTGGTGATAATGTTATCCACATTCAAACTTAGAAGAATTGCACTTAGGATGTAGGCATTGCAAGTCAATGTGCTTGGAGGAAAAAGTTTGCGAATGGCTTTCGCATCGAAATAGAAAGCATAAGAGATAACCAAGAGGCAACAAACCTTCCAACTGTGTGCAGAGAAGCCTCCTTTATTTCAACTTAAATTTCCAAAGCGGTCCACACGTCGTACCTGAAAGTGGAAAATTAAAATAGTGTGAGAAAAGTAGTTAATAACACGATGATCGGATGGCGTTTATCCGAGGCATGTCCATGAAGGGTGCGTCGATTTGCTGGGCAATGCATTTTGAGGTGCAGCGCAACTTTTCTATCACGTTTATATAGGTAGATTGCTCCGGGTGGTGAGCAAGTAAATCGAAGCCAAAGTCCTAATAATCCAATAACATCGAATTAATCGCTGCCTAGGCAATGACCGCAAAATACACGCCACGAACAAACACACAGGCCCCCGCCAATCGGCAATCGGCACGGTGTGTTGGGTGTTCGGTCGGTCTGTCCGGCCACCGGCAACGCCGCTCCGCACGGTTAGCGCCAGCACGCCGTTGCAAATTAATGCAACATGATGCACACGCAAGCACCGACGGTTGTGGCCAGCTCCTCTCCCGTACGCCAAGCGGCCACCGTTGCAATGATTAGCTGAGCTGGTTTGTCCACACGCCGAGCTTTGTCGTGTTGTGCAAATCGTAACACCGAACACCGCGATGACCAATAATGTCTTACTTTCAAGCGTCAGTCATATGCATTCTACAATAGGGATCGGAGAATAAAGTGATGAATGGGTTAACGAAAAAACAAATGTCTATACACTCAAGAATTGTGTACTGCACTTTGTCTCGTCAATGCTTAAAAATAAATGATCAAATCAGTTACGAAGTGTCCAACAAATTCATTTGAATATCGGTACCTCCTTCCAAACCGAGATTATTATCGCATTGAAAGGCATACAAAAATATCTCGTTAAAGGGTTTATATTAAAAACACACTCACGCACTACACCTTCAATTGCCCTGCGTGGTACATTCTCATAAGTTGCCATTGAGGCGGACTTTATCAAGATCAAAGTCCCCCCGCAAATGCTCTCGCCAAGTGCTAGCGTAAAGTGTGTAGCATGTTGAAACGTTTTGTTAATCGATTTACGATCACTCGTTTACATGCGTGGTGCTGATCATGTAAGCAGTAATTCTGTGGGCCGCCTTGGTTGCAGTAGAGTAGTCTGTGCAATTGGAATTAATGTCTTGAACTAAGAAAAGGGGTGGTGATCGTTCCGCAGATTCTTCACTTTTGGCAAAGCAAATGAAACAGAAAGTAGTTTACCGCAATTCCGGATTTGAAGTGAATGTGTGAAAAGATTGCTGATGTTTAGCTGTGGACTGGGGTCTTGTTCTTAAATGGTATCACCACCTTAACCCTCTACCGTTAATAGGTAAAACCATCCTGGAGAAAGTAATGCTCCTTCGCAGTCAGCGAATCCGTGAGTCACGTCGTCTTTTACCAGCCTCCGGTATACATTTATTCGGATACAGAGGGCGGTATAAGAAGGGCGAACCATTGCTCATCCAAACTTGTCTGCCTCATACTGTCGTACGGCGTCGTCCGAGGCGGCATCAGGTCCAAGGCACGGTAGCAACGCATCGTAGCCGAACGGGACCACCACCGCCAGCCAGCAATGGCAGACAAGCCGTGCGATCATCTCGTATCAAAGAAAGGAGGGAGAAGTGAAACCGACGCGGTAAAAATTGAAACAAAGGCCGGGAGGTCCACTCTTATTTGGATCATGGCCGCCAAGCCACCGGGGATCGACCATGAGCCCACCGACAGACAGTGGCAAATGAGGGCACAGAATCGAACTCTTCGCTGTTTCCCCCCTACTCGCCCTCCACACCGGTCACCAGTCCTGACCTACTAGCTTAAATACCATCACTACCACTCGAAACCACCAAAAGGGTCCGTCCACGACCACGAGCCCGGTGGAGGGGGGGGGGGAAACACTCGGTTTTTAGGACGACGATCGACGTTTCCTTCTCGTCGAATCCATTTTCCCTGTACCCAGGTCCCAGACGCAGCGCCCTTATGCTGCTCTAGTCGGCTTGGTCGTTGCCTTGGTTACACGTTTGGGGTTATGCTTTCGGATTAATCTGACCGAGAGATGTGCTCGGAAGCGTGTTGAGTGCGTCCTTTTGCGAGGCCTTCGATTCGTCATCGACAAGCGCACTCAATGGACGGGCGGACGGGGACGCCTGTGTATCTATAATTGACAGACGGAAAGGACCAATCCAGATCCAGGCTCCGGGCACTGGTTGCGTTCACTCGCTTCGGTTGCATTCGGTGGTCTCATCATCATCCTCATCATCATCGTTTTGCCCAGCGGGTCTCTCGGAACGAATCTTTCGAAGGTGAACCCTGGCTGGCCTGGTCTGGCCGGGCATGGCCGTACAATGCAATCCGCACAATCCTTATAATTCGGTTCCAGCGCCAGCGCCAGCGCCCTTTCATCGATGATGGGAAGCCGCAAGGCGCCTTGCGAAAGATACCACCGCAAGCGAACGCGACCTCAATTTGCTGCCCGTGCTGTACAGAGTGAGGTCAACTGATCCAAGGATACGAGAAGCGGCACGACACTACCATACTTCCCCTCTGTCTGTGCTGGTGGCGTACACTGGCCTTTTATCCTGTCAGATGCGCCTTCTCTCGTGGGAATTTGGCGAATTTGCCCGCCTTTTCCAGTACGATTGGTTAGCGGGATGTTTTTGTTTGAAAAAAAAAAAATTAAGCACAACAAGTTGCTGCAAGTTCTTTCTGAACTGATCAGTAACAGAATAATCATTTCGCTTAACAAAAACAGTATAAACATAAATATAAGAACGGTCAGTTCTTATTTACTACAACATACAGGAATACAAAACATTATATTGGTACGAGTTAATGAGCTTCTGGTACCTCTTTTTAGACCCACAACCTTTAATTGATTTTAAAATCCAATTTTTAATTTCAATTTTTAAAGATAAATACATCGACTTCATCCCCCATTCATGCCCTTGTTTGGGTCAAAGGTAGGATAGCGCTATACGCACAGCACGGCC
>NC_064877.1:49710000-49717500 GCF_943734665.1 Anopheles aquasalis
TCTGCGGTTGCGCCTGCTGCTTTAAGGAACCGTAACGGCACCAGGCAGACAGACATACAGACCGACGACGCAGCAGAGCTGTGCAATCGATGATAGGGAATGTAATAAGTGGGTGTGCACGATAAGGATGAAAAGCGTGGAGACGTGAAAACATGCATTCCATCGTTATGCACAAAATGCACATCTGTTTGTGGCCGTTGTAATGGCTTCATTTGCGTGATGTCGTTGATTTTAAATAAAAACAAAAAGATTTATGACAATCCAGTCAGGAACTTAAGTAAGCTATATTCTTGGATACTGGAATTTATTTAGCCATTTTTTTTAATCGATATGGTGTACATTTCCGAACACGAATACGCTAAATAAAACAAAGTAACCTACAAAATTGACCAACATTAATATTGTGCGTATGTGGCTTGCTTCTTCTGTATGAATAAGAGTGTGATCTTCTGTATGAATAAGCAAATATTGAGGTGTGACACCGAGAGAGCCTTGATGGATTGGATGGGAGTAGGCGCACGGTATGAAAGATGAAAACCGAAACCTTATTCTAATCCGATGCTGCCGATGCTGGGTGGTGTGATAGGAAAGAAATGGGCCGGGGCCGGAAGGGGCTTCGAGATTTGGGGCACAGCATCGCAGCATTTGTTGAGCATTTGACCTAGATAGAGTCCCAAAGCCGGTGTGACAGAGGCAGCCTGCCTGTACGTACAGATACGGTCATTGAATAATCCACATCCACCGGCTGTCACTGTGATGTCGTCCTGCACTCAAGGCAGATTGGCTGGCTTGTCGGCCTGGCCTCCCAGTTCGAAATCGATTCGTCACGGTGTCACTAATCTTGTCGACCGTATTGAGCACGATGTTGCTGCTGCTGATCCCATGCTGATGTCCATGCTCATTTACGTGTCGTCGACGGGTCGACGTGTGCGTAGTGGTAGTGAGAGAGTTTTTGGGGTCATCAAAAACCTGGAGGTGACGTGTTGTGAAGCCAATTGGTGATGACGATGATATCAACCTCTTGTTGCACACTTTTTTGTTTTGCTTACCGGTTCCTGGGACGTATCCGTAGAACCGAAAAATGTATCATTCAAACTCCAATCCCTATCATCCTGTACTCTGATATTGATATCGAGTATCGAGAGCATCACACTATTCACATCTGTAGATCAGTACCTGTAAAATGCTCCTCGCACTCACAATTCAACCCACCGAATGGTTTCATCTGATCGCCAGATAGGCACCGACACATTGACAGCAACGACATGTCAAGCTGCTTGATGTACCGCCGTAGGTCAAAGCTGGCGTCGAGTGCCATTCTCTGAACACTGCCTACTGTACTGCTACTTGCACGGTGCTGCTGCTGCTTGACGCCATATGATTGCTGTCGGTTTCGATTAACCCCAAATAGGTTTATCCTTCGTGCTGTATGGTACCGGAGCGCAAAGCATTAACCTCAACCTCAAATGGCATACTTTAGGATTGAATCATTTCAGTTCGATTGTTTGATGGAATGAGGTGCTGCTGCTATCTACAATTGTGGTTCAGAGATGAGTTCAAGCACGTTAAGTTTACACGGTTGGCATCAGGATGCCTGCGTGTAAGATGTTGCGAAGATTGGCATAAGCTGCTATGGATGCAGGTGCTAGGTACAAGAAGCTGCGCTTTACGTGACGAGGGGCACTGGGTGATTACTCAGTCAATTCTCCTTGTCGGTGTCGCGATTAACCGATTTATCGACAAACCGTGTCGTTGCGTTCACACGTTCTATATTTAAACTATTTTTTTTGATTTCTCAAATTAGTCAATATTTTATACTTGTTGCAGAGCACTACGGATGTACATTCCGTTATCAACTAACGGAAGGACATGAGAGAGGCTCGTGATTTGCGATCATTTTGTCCGTCAAATTGAAGCATTTTCAAAGGTTCATCATTCACAACGTCAAGTAAGCGCGAAAAAGGACAAAAAATAGGCTTTATTCGGATTCACAAATTTACTTTCCACCTAAAGTCGATTTTGGCCAAAAAGAAGGGTGTGCCACTTGCCGTTCGTCAGTGTTCCATGCTCTGTTTTGGAGCATAATTTATTCACCAAACATGACACACTTTTCAGCCGCTTTTGCATACGACTACGAACTGTGTTATAAGCGTTGTCACCATCCTAAAGGGTAGCCAAAGGCTTTCAGTGAAATGAGGTTTCACTTCCTTCTTGGATCGTGTTGTGTTGTGTGGGCATGCAGTGTGGTGTGGTGTTAACAATATTCTTATCAAACCAAACGGTACCCCCACTTGTATCGGATTCAAAAGTATAAACTAACATACGGCTTGTCCGTTGTATGTAAACAAAAAGTATAAACTGAATTGAAGCACTTTGTTATTGAAAAAGTGTCCCGTAAATTCAGTGCTTTTTGGTATCGCCAATCGTTTACTGGAAAATGTTTCCACATTATCGCAGTGAAATCACACACTAACTTTAAATACAGATATATAAGAGTCAATTTTTACTTCTATAGCTTTTATTTAATTTTAACTGTTAAAGACACAACTGTCACTATTTGTATATGCTCAGTATTGTAAATATTTGGCAAATAACTTCCTGAATCATCAATCGATACAACGATGGTTGGTGCAAAGTTGCGTTAAACTTTTCATGAATAAAGCGAACCAAGATATACCACGAGCATATGTCGAGCGTATATCGGAGTTCTCAGTTTATTGTGGAAAAAGGAACACAATAAACACATAACAGCATGAACAATGAGCAGGTTTCACCATTCACCATGCCAAAACGAACCAAGAAGCGAGAGTTAGAGCAGGGAGGAATAGAGAGGGTTTCAATTGCGCTTATGGCATTGCATAGAAAAACCGAACGAATTGGTTCATCACTTTCACAAAGTTCATAATCCATTGTATTGGGACCTGGATAACAAAGACTCACGAAAGATCCATCATAGTGTGCGGCAAAGTGGAGTACCCTACGATTTCTACGATAAACGAATCAAAAACTACGCCCCGTACAAATGGATGCTAATGCGGACTGAAAATACGAAAAGTCGGAACACTGCTGCCCTGATTCCTCCTGTCGGGATTTAACAAAAAAACCCCGCTCATACTATGTCTGTTTAACCATGTTTAGTTAAACGATTGTCACCTTTCCTTCCATGTAACGCGAATAACCCAACCAAATTTAAAAAATCCACCAAATTTCTATTTGTACAATTTCTTCAATGTTAACAGCGACTGAGAAAACTAACATGATCTGGAGATGATCGATCTGTCTGTCTGGTTGAAATGTATTCCACTTCGTCTCGGTCAAAACCTTCGGCTCACATCTGAGACATTAAACGACGCACGCATCGTGCGTACAAGAAGATCGAGAGAAAAAAAATCAAACGAAATCGCTGACAAAAAGGAATTCGCGGGTGGAAAACTGTGTCTGGGATGATGCTATAGGTCGCTACAGTGTTGCTTTGGCCTTAAAATCGAGCGAGCTAAACTGAATGAACCGTGGCAGCCCGAGCCAGGAAATAAAACCCGCGGCGTAATGCTGAACGGAAAGATGAAAGGTAATGAAAAGTAAAAGAGAAACGACCAAAGAAGAGCAACACCAACGATCCAGCACTTTGGAGACCGTGGCGAAACAGGAAGTGCTAGGTGTGACCCCGAAGATCCACAAACAATGTGCGTACCATTTGCCGATTCAACCACGGATCAACAACATAAGGGTATTCCGTTCGCAGAGGGGCACAAAGAGCACACAGAGATATGGTGAACACAAAACCGTTGGTCCCCAAAAAGATAAAAGTCACAAGCATTACCTGTGCAGCGGAATGATATACTCCCAGCGGCCACCCCGTTATGGACAGAAGTGTTATTCTATACTAGTGACCCACATTATATGAAGTAGGTAAGAGTAGGTGCATATTTACTACTATCTTTGTTTAAGAGCAGCGTATACTAGTTTTGAAACATTGCATACATTTCGGAGCGATTGTGCACTTCACATCTCGAAATCAAGCCTCCAAAGGCAACTTGGACCCTTCAAGTAGTCGGCGGCCAACGTGATCAACGTCAAAAGATCAACAAACAAGTGACGCCAGAGTCTTCGGATCGGACTTTTCACGTCTTGCGTTACCTCGTCGAAATAGCCGAAAGTACCTTGA
Organism: Anopheles aquasalis; assembly: GCF_943734665.1. Classification (NCBI taxonomy): domain Eukaryota; kingdom Metazoa; phylum Arthropoda; class Insecta; order Diptera; family Culicidae; genus Anopheles; species Anopheles aquasalis. The sequence goes on from NC_064877.1 coordinate 49,714,166, forward strand.
ATAGATAATTAGAAGGAAGCCTTGGATGGCCGGGTCTGGCGTGGCGGGCGACAATACAATTGTGTTTGCGGCTTGGCTTCACGGCATAGATGACCCCAAAGCCCAGGGTCCTTGGGCTGAGAGGGCTGATTGTTGTGGCGTTTCACGAGCCAACCGATGCCTTATGCTTCAAACGCGAAGATACATCTCGTTGGGGACATATTGATTTTTTGATGTGACTTCCTGTTCACCGAAGATAACGATACGAAGAAGCGATCATCGTTTGACGCTTTGGTGTTCGATCTTTCGCTTTCCATGTACTGGAGACCTGACCGGTGCCCCATCTGGTTATCACACCCTTCAGCGAGTGCCATCTCCATTGCCTTTTTGACCCTTTTCTGAATGGTGGCCACTTGTCCTACAACGCGCGCACCGCGCCACCCGTGTTCGGTTCGAGGCTTCGGCGCTACATACACAACCACGCACGCCGTCGACACGGTCACGCTCTTTTCTTTCCAACCGATTCCCTTCAGTAAGAATCGTCAACGCGGGTATAGTTTAAAGTAGGTCGCCATATACGGCGCGTACCTTGAGACCATCGCACCAACGCTGCGCCCTTCGGAAGAGATGGAGAGCGTGTGCCTGGTGGATTCGTGGGGGCTGGGCGTTGTTGGACCTCATCCGTTTCCATCTTCTTCCAACCCACCTCTCCCCTCTCCCACCTTCCATTGGCCTCCAGTGGCTTGTTTCGTCCGAGGCACCGCACCAGTCTAGGTCACCTGGCATGATATGCTACGAGGTTTATGGAAGTGATAAGTTGGTGGGTGATTTTAGCTCAGTAGTTGAGGAGTGCGCATGGAAGAGCATGTGGAACTATGAGATACCTTTCACTTTATTTCGATTTATGTCACATGTAATGTGGTGGAAAATTATTAAATATTAAAATGTTACTTTCGTTATTCCATTCAGTATTTCAGCTTTGCACCTTGACATACAAAACAAAGCAAATTGAAGAAGAGTGAAAATATAATAACCACATGACTGAGCGAATCCCCGGTATAGGTTTAGAGTTATGAATGTCATAAATAAATCAGCATACATTGAATTTTCAAACGATAACCTAACGTTCGCCTAACGTAACGGTCCACTTCCATTCGCTTCACTCAACGCCAACGTGGATAGAATTTTCCAAGGAAACGCTGTTGACGAAGGATCGTCAGGCGGTTTACATCTTTACGTACGACTTCCCTTTACTTTACGGGCCACCAATCATTACAAGCATCACTCTCTGTGCACTTGGTGGCAGTCTGCTCTCTTCTTCTATCCACCGCGGCTCGCAGAGGCTACTACAGCCTCCGGTTCTCATTTTTCGTGTCTCTTAATCCCCGGTGCATAGCCATACTTATCCTTCGCCAAATGACCCAGTTTCGGAAGGTTTGCTCTCGTTCTCTTCGGTTGCAGCCCTAGTCTGCTGACTTTGTTACAAGGTGCCGACAAAGATGACAATGGCACGGACATGTCATAACTTGCGCTGATATACCGTATATCAAGGCAGAAATGTACCTTCCGGTGCACTAACGAAAACAGAAATCTTTCAGTTTAATTTTTTATGCACAGTGAAAAGTTTAAACAGTGACGCAAAATGTTTACATCACAGAACCAACCCATAGCACTTGTACTGTTCTCCCGTGAAAGTGCACTCCAAAACAATGACCTCGTTTCTTCGTTCAAGCAATGAACTATGAAAAACCGCGCGCGACCAGGGCTTACAGAGATCGAAACCATTAGCGATTTTCCGCTCTCCCTGAGCCACAGGCTCATGTAACTGTAGTTGTTTGGTGACTTTTGAGAGGAACCATGTTCGTGTCGTATGCCTTTAATTTAGTCATCATCGTGATCGACCCTTACTGACTGATTGTTAGCAGTAGCAACGCCTAAATCATGTAAACAGTATGAATCAACAAAGCTTATCGTATTTCCTGACAACAGTTTAATATCATAACAATCAGCCTGATAGTGTGTTTCAGGAATGGAGCCAAATGGCTGACCATGGAAATCTGATGGAGTCGCCTGGTGGAAGAAGAAAATATCAGTATTTTTTTTAGCGAGGCGCTACGGCAGGGCAGGTTGGTATTTTGTCAGGGCGAATTGCTGGACGCAGTAGGCCAAACATAACGTGTGGATAACGCGGTTGCGGAACAAGCAAACGTCCAAACGACAGGAAATTACGACACGTGTTTCAAGGGAGCACTAAAGCATGAGTTTGTGTAATACATCACCCGTCCGACAGTGAGGGACAGAGGGCAGAGAAAGAGCGCAGCAAGAGATAATGCAGAGAGAGCGAAATAGAATAAATGAAATAGAATGTCCAAAGGAGCATGATGAGAAAGAGAATACCATGACCGTTGCGATGAAGAGCGACTACTATTTGGGATTACAGCGAATAGGATTTATTTAGCGACCCTTGAAGACAGTAAATAGTGAAGAGGAGACAAATGGAGGACCTATGCGCCCATGCGAGAGAGAGAGAGAGAGAGAGAGAGAGAGAGAGAGAGAGAGAGAGAGAGAGAGAGAGAGAGAGAGAGAGAGAGAGTGAGAGCGAGTATGCGCAAAAGAGAAACGGAGGAGAAATCACGAAAACGTAAATATTGTATTGTATTTTCAAAACGGTTTGACCTACTGAGAGAGAGACAATCGAATGTGGATCATGGCCGGATATGCAATACATAATGTTGAGTTGATGCTATTTAAAAACTCTCCCAGACACACACAAACACACAAACACACAAACACAAATCAACATACGATGCTCAAGCCATGGCCATTGCCGGGGTCACGTTTGAACCGAACCGGCAACATCGAACACCGATTGCGCTTACGTGGTTGTAAGTTACGAGGACGCGATTACTTTTTGACACCGGAAACCATACGAACGCTTTCTCTGCAATCGATCGCTTACTCACGCCGTAGCGCTGTAGTTGCGATTCCACGCATCAGTACCGAAATTTCAATTCGAAATCAGGGGTCATTGAGTGAGTTGAGAGTGAATGAGACGAAACTCGACTTTATTTCTCTGACGAGAGCCGTAAATTCTTATCGAGTAACTTTATTTTCTTAACTGCGCACCGCAGCCATTACACACGAAGCCGATAATTTCTTCAAGGAAGACACGCATTTCACGCAATTCATTGCTTACTCTAGATTTAGGATTCGCTTTTGCTTTTTTCTTTTTTTGGCTTTATCAGGTAGGCCATGCTTGATCGAAAAGGTTCTTCATTCTCCCCAGAGAGAGAGAGAGCGGTTCGTCAATTTAATCCAAATCAATCTACTTGCGCTGCAGGCTACTGTGGTAAGCC
>NC_064877.1:49722500-49735000 GCF_943734665.1 Anopheles aquasalis
CAATTGCCCAATAAAATGAGTTAATCTGGAAATTCGCTTAAAGTAAGGCGGCCCTCTTTTAGTTCTCGTATTTCTACATTTTTTTAACATATATAAGGACGGACGAGCCGTATGTTTAATATTTCTACATTTGATTATTCCAAAAAATAGACTCCAGTTTTCATTGCGATACCAGGCGAATAAATCTCGCTAATCCAAAGCTGTCGAAATAGTGATGTATTTTGATGCGTATTATTACCGTTCCGTTCTGTGGATTTTATGATAAATTTGTTACCCCTTAAATTAAATATTCATCAGACATGTACTGCTTCCGCTGATCGATCCCACTACCACCAATTCGGTTTCAACCGCTTCGACCGAGCACCGTCCATATGGTACACTTGGTCGGGTCAGTGATGCCTAGGACACTGCCCCATCGTTGTTCACAGCGACATGAATTGCAAACGAGCGGTAAAATCAAGTGTCACATTTTGCATAAATTCATCGTAAAACATCTCCCACTCCCGACTAAAACATACGCACTATCGGTCGGAGGAGTGTCTCGCCGCTAGAGCAGCAGCAAGAATGATATATTTGTCGCAAACACTCTACAAGACTAATTTTGCATCCCGTGCATTGGCAAATCTTTGAAAGTCCTTGTGTCCTCACGAACGCGCTGCGCCACTTTCTCACCGAGGATCTCTGTCTTCCTCTCTACTTTGTCCGCATAGTCTTTGGGCAGAAGAGTACAGGGAGAGGGTTGGTGGGTAAACAGCAGCTGCTCCATCGACGACACTCAACGGGTCAGTTATTTATCGCCGACTTAATTGCCGAAGTCATTATCATTGATTTTATTTGCATGCATTTATAATGCATCTGTAAGTGAGATTTATCGAAAGCATCAACGATTCAATGCTTCCCAGCAAGCACCGCCGCCGGTTCAACATGGCCGATGTCGACAATGGTACTACTCCATCGCAGCAGTCCGTTTGCTCATTATTTGCTTCTGTTCAGCTTCAAGCGGAAAGCATTGGTGTTGTCAGCACGGCCAGCTTCACTTAATTGTGTTTGTCGTGGATACTGTGCAGAGAGAAAGACCAAGGCTAGACCAATGATACCGAGTTCAATATGGAAAATTCAATTTAATGCATGATCCCTCGCGAATGCTATATTTTTAATTTTTGCAACAAAGGCGACGGTAAAAAGCCACCGATGGTAACATTCATGAATTCATTTGAAGAGCATTAACCCGGATCGATTTTACTTGTAGCTCTACTGAGCAACATTTTGCAACCATTTATCCCACCGCAGCAGGCAATGGATTAGCACTGAGAAACGAGAGGCGAAAGTAGCGATTACTAGCATATTACCCCCTGGTTGGTTGTTCGCAAAACATGCGCATGCTAGTAACTGCTGGACTTTAAGCGATTAATGATTAATTCGGATCAACTGAAATCATTGAGAACAGATTCCATAACTGGCGCGCACCATCAATTGTCAAATGAGTAATATGTTCTGATAACACAGAGCAATCGCATCGATTCTTCATGAAATGTAACCTTCCTAATTGATCTGTCGATGTCGACGAGCAATAAATCATCGCCATAGTCAACAAACGTGATGCTTTCTCAACCCGACGAAGCGCATATCTGGTGTCGAAAGTCTGGTGGACGTTGTCTAATAATCACTTACCGGTCAACAAGCAAAGTAACACAACGCTTCGCATGTGAGATTTATATTGGGCAATCAGTGTGCAGCAGGAGAGCAAACGCTGGGGGGTTCGTTAAACAGAATGAGAACCATTGGAGTTTGTTTGATAAGAAAACATCCCTCTTTCGCATCTAGCGCACTAAAAGGCATACATTAGAGAATGTTAGTATTTGTTCCAAATTATCGACATTAGGCACCAACCAAATGATGCTGCACACTGCTTAAGAGCACAGAAACGATGGCCGAAACGATGACACCTGCAGAAGACACATACTGTGCGCGCGCTCAATAGACTGCATAATGGACGGGTCCCGAGAATCGTGAGTAAGGCCGCTGAAAGAGACCACCCGTGAACAGGGGCATGCCATAGCAATTTACTTAATTTCACCTAGGACACCGACCCCTGGACACCGGACCGCACCGTACCGGACATCGGATCATCGATGGAGATAATTAAAATGAGGAAACTCCTGAATGGATGCGTGCGTCACATTGGCGTCACTGTGTCATTCACAGACAATCCACCGACCGACCACATACCGCTGCATGATACGGGTACGATTCCTCATAACAAGTCACCTCTCGTCGCCACCATTTACCCCCACCTGCAGTGCAGTGCCCTGTAAACGAATGCGTTTAACAACAGATCGAATTTACGTCAATCTGTGAGCGGATATCATCCGCTCCGGTGTACCGCCGCTTTCCGCTTGCTTCGTGGCCAGGCCGCGTCGAAATGGAAAACGAGCATAAAGCACAGACCTAGTCAAATGGATCTGTCACATGCAGATACAGGATCCCCCTCCTGCTGCTGCTGCTGCTGCTGATTAGTAGTAGCACATAATCTGGAGCATCATTCGTCTGTTTCACTTCCTGCTAGCGGGCGGGAATATACTGAACACGCGAGCCTTCAACGCGAGTCATCCGGCGGTGGTGATCGGTCGGTTGGCTTCACAGATCGCTTCCACCCACCACCACCAACCCGGCCTGGCCACTGCGCATTGATTTGACGAAGCTTCAAGCCAACGCTACTTTTATGCGGTTGACACCATCAGCGTAGGTTATGCTCTGTTCGAGCTTCAACGCGACTTGCGGCCTTCGTAGCCATGTCGACCCCATGTGCCGCACTTCACCATCACCACCCGCGCCACCGCACGGACCAATTTGTGTCACGGATTCGTGACAGGCTTCGGGTAGGCGGACCGGCTGGCTGGCTGGCTGGCTGCCTGGCTGATGATGATGGTTCGGTTGACGGAGCGACATTTCAGTTAACTAACCGTCACACGGATCGCTCGTTCGCTCGCTCGTTCGTCCGTCCCAGGCCCCCGAAAGGTCGTCATACGCAGTTCATTTCAGCGTGAACCCAGCGCGACTTCCGACGAGTCGAAAGAGGTCGATCCGATCGGCACACTGATGAGGATATGATGCTATTTCTGTCACTCGAGCTCATTCACGCGGAAATGATTAATTACGAACGCTGTGCACACACTGAATATTATCACGTGCGCGAGCGAAAGGATTCACCAATGGTTGCTCCCTTCCCCTTGCTTATCATAACGGGAAGCAGGCGGACGAGTCGATATCCTTAGACTAACTCCGGGAAGATAAAAAAAAATGCAGAATTTTTTTTTCTGTCGGTAAATATTGATAACGAAGACTTTGAAGAGATTTGTGTGATAAGGGAATGTGGAAAAAGGACTTTTTTAGGAGAGAATTGTATCTAAATGTAAAATGGTTTAGTAAATGGTCATTATAAGTTCATAATGGTCTTTCATTGACAAGAAGACCAAGTACATAAGCAACAGTTCACAACCAACACCATAAACACAGTAAGCTAATATTATTACTATCTTCAGTTAGGAAAATATTTAGTTCAAAAATATCTTTATAGTATCAGTAAAATATCTTTCTAGTGACCACTGTAATAATTAGGACGGCTAAAAATACGATCTTTGTTTCTTTTTCGAAAGATTGGTCGGTTTACTGTTGAGTTTGAGTTTTGTTTTCCAGAAAGTTGAAATGAATTCGTGTAGAGAGCAAATAGATTGGTTACATCCTCAAAACCTAACGCGTAAAACCGGGGAAAACAAGGAGTCTACGAACTCCAGCGATAATTAAGGCGGTGAAGGAGATGAAATAAAGGCGTATATGACGAAATCCGGAACGCTCGGCAAGAAAAATGAATATGAAAATTACACGTGTTTGCAAAAATAATCAAAAAAAGAAGAATATAGTCCTTTCAAGAAGCAGAGGATTCACGGATTGTCTCGCAAAAATGGTGCCAATAGGATTGCCAGATCTCGGATGCTCCTGAAGACGCACGCTGTTCACTCAATTTTTTTTTCAGATGACAAATTAGCTTTATAAACTGATAAGAATGACCTGCATCGTCTCCAGATTTAAATCCACTGGATTTCTAAGTATGGGGACACATGCATAAGGTGGTTGCCAATAAATTAAAAAAATTAAGAAAAGTTTCCATTTTATGACAAAATTAAAGTGTTTCACTTCCTCGTTGCCACTCTGTAGTTTGTGAACTGTGTTTAAACACACAGTTTCATGGCGCTACATAACATGAAAGAAGCTCCGTTGTTTAAATCAGATCATTACCTTATCGATTGCGTTCGTTTGCTATCACCTGTTGCTTTTTCAAATCAAAACAGCATTTTAACATTCCAGCATAGAAGCACTCTGCCATTTGAGTACATCAGCCGGATGCCTACCGATTTCTGCAGCATCCCATTTAAGAAACAGCCAGGGAAAAGTGGGGAATTCTCGGAATCCAATGTCAATCGGATATTGACCGTTCGGTATCTTCATGCAGCTGATAACATTTAAAAAAATCTGAAACATGGTGGCTCGTATATGAGACTTATTTATCGACAGCAATGATAAGGGGAGTAAAATAAGACAGATGTAACGGGTCTGAAAGAGTTTAGTGGGGAGGGGGAGGATGTATATGCAGATAGCATGTTAATGCAAGGTCTCTCATTGCGAAGGGCCCTTGACAAGCGGCGTATAGTTCACCTTAACCTCTCTAAATACCGGCTCTCTCCCTTCGTTCGATTGCCTACACCTTTACGCACACCTCAGCGCGTTCCACACACGAAGGGCATCCGCATAACGCGAACCAACCCTCCCCCCCCCCCCCACCCCTGCAATTGACCAGCGAGGCACTACTAGTAGCTAGTATACCAGCAGTACACTACAAACAGAGCGTTCTATTCTCCAACGTAATAAAAGTAATGGTCGCCGTACCACCGCCGAGGTCCACGTACCAAAGGGTGCCCTCAGATGGCGCGCGCGCGCACGTTTGCATACACTACCACCGAGCTTAGATGACCTCGACCTGCTGGTGCTGCTGCCGTTGCCGCAGCCGCCACTACCGCACCAGACTCCGCTCCGACTACCGCACTGCTTGCTGTTGCTCAGTTCCGACCTATCCCCTCTGCTTCTGTATACCACACAGTACGGTGGTGTCACTGTGTTGGAGGGTGGCCCGGGGGGTGGGGGGGGGGAGCTTGTCGACACGAGGCTGAAACCGTACTACTGCAGCCCTGAACTATATAGTCCGTTGAAAATGCCATCATCGCATAGAACGCGTCAATCTCCGTAGGTTCATTGGCGCGTGGCACGCGCGACGACGCCTGTCAGCGGTACGCGTACAGTGGCCCTCAACAAAGTGGCTCATAGTAACAGTCGATACCAGCCGCCCCAATCGTAGTAACCTTTTAGTAAACGTATGCCAATCAGAGCGATGGAGCAGCGCGAAGAACCAATGCTGCCGAAAAGTAAACAAAGGGTGGATGTCATGGTAACCAACCCAAAAAGATGAAATCCCACAGGGGGACGGTGGTCAATGACTGTGGATATTACGGTAGAGAGAAGTGAGCCCGCGAAAACAACAGCTTCTCACCCCAAGGTTACTACTAGGGTAAGGATAACCGGAGTCCGGAGTTCCTCTTTTCCTTTCGCTGCATCCAACACGTCGTCGAGGTGAGCGTTCTGCGATGGTTTGTACGTCCCGAAACAAGGATATACTCACAATGGGAAGGAAACCAAGAACGCGACACGTCCATTCACATTTGCCAGCATTCTGCAGAGTGCTAATGGGTAGCATTAATGTCAAGGAGTTCCGACTTTATGCCTGGACAATGCCTGGTCTGCCCCCACCCCCCCGGTGTCCTCGGTGCACGAGTGCAGGGCAATGTTTTCCAGTACGTCAATGCGATGCTATGCAAAGCTGTAGATGCTGATCGGGCTGCATAAAAGAGAGTCATTTCAAATTCAGATTGAAAACAACTTTAAAATAGTTACCCGATAGAAGAGAAATGAATTCGTAGTAGTATTTTGTGGTGTGGGTGACCGACAAAATCATATTCAGGCGCCACAAAGGACACATCTATTAGTGCACCTTTGCGCCACACCATATGCACTTGGCATTTCGGATCAACGAATGGTTCGAACGCCGTCATCTCGTCCGGTACGCGAGCCCTCCCTTCAACAAGGTGATAGAAGAAATGCATAATGCATGCACCCATTAATCTTGTTTCGCTGTCGATATTTGTTATTGTGTGCGTACAATCTTGCACCGTTGTGAATGATTTGTGAGTCGCTGAAACAACCCTACAGAAAAATTATATTCTCTTTTAATGGTAAAAAGGTTTTACCAAACACATTAACAAGCTTGTGCCCATATCTCCCCATATTTTAATGAAAATCAGTTCCAAAATGAAACCACTTATTTACTTGAGAAGGGAAAACTATTGGCAGAAAGTTCGCACCAATGGCCTTCTAGATTAATTCCCCCCGCGTAATGATTGCCAGTAGTCGTTGCGATAGCTAGCCAAGGAGCATGTCAACCGATTCATGGATCATTTGGATGAACCTTGACCTGTATTTCCCGGCGATCCACCGGTAGTGGTATAAGTAAATGGTTTCACCAGTCGCTCGGTTACTACCCAGTTTGGCAAGGACCAATTTTCTACGAACCTAATGGTTGTATCGCACGCAACATCATTTGCAGAGTGGTCTCTGCCCTTAACCGCCATTGAACTATCACTGGCCTCTGAGCACGTCAAGCGTTGTTGTACGATTAATATGTCAACATATTTAACGAAAAATCGCAAACTATTCCACGGAAAACATCGAAATGCTCTTTTCGAAAGTATGATTGCATTTAATACAGCGAGTGTTATTACAACTCTATTTAATCTCCAGCAAGTTCAACAACGCAACGAAATTCAAGAAAGGAACAAAATGATGTTATGCTACGTGGCATTTGTTTGCTTCCTGATATCAAAGGTCCTGGCCAATGAACTCAGATGTAGGCGAAGGGAAATCGTCGAAACAGTAAAGCAGCATAGCATCAAGTGTATCGAGAGTCATTGTGATGACTTTATGCCTTGAGGGTCGTCCATCAGGGTAAGTACGTCGTAGCTGGTGCTACGAATTTTACATAACTTCGACCTTTACACATCGACTTCCGTCTACGGATGAAACAAGATATGTGACATGCAGTGGCTTCGACCATGCAAGGCAAAAGGTAGGCAAAGGCAGGGGCAGAGGCCATACACTTACATTAACATCGAGATCGAGAAACGTAGTACAAACAGGTATGACGATAAAGATAACCTCCAAAAGGAACACGCCATGCTCGTAAGCAACTAAAGTGCCGCAGTTCGATCAATAAGACAAAGGTTGTAGATATGTTTTACCTACACAAGTAAAATTATTCGCTGTTCATCATCGATTGCTCGTGATTAGCACGATTGTAAACTTAGCGCCGGCACTGATCGTTCTTAAAACACCGTACAGTGGTTATTTTGTATAAGCAAAGAAATATGCATTAAGACAGAAAATCAACAATCAGCAAAACTGCTAGCATCAACTAAGAGTTTAATTTAATTATCCAAAATAAAAATCACTTTTTTTCACTTAATCACTCTGAATCAACATATTAGCAGACATGGCATAGCAGCAAACATCGCTAAAGCCCACATCATCGCATTGCCAGACGGCATCGTCACTGCCCAAAAACATGTTGGTCGTAAAGGAATGAAGGAATTAAAAAATCATTGACCTAGTCTCCGTCTCAATGGCAAGTGCCTCTGACATTTTCCCTCACACCATCGGTCGGTCGCCAAGCGGAGAGTCCGCTGCCCGCCGAATAGTCCAAATATCCGATCGTTTTCGACAGTTTGGTGGTCGTCACCGTTTGCTTTCAGCGCTGTCGCGGTCGCGGACAGTCTTGCTGGCGCGGAGAGTAGCTCAACATTAACAACACACGATGGTCAAATGTGCGATGTGGTCTTCACCCCAGCGCAGTCGGGTCATTGCTATATTAAGTCAGTTCTAAAAAACAGAATTGCGATTGGGACAGCAAAAAAACAACATCGACACTGGGGCTAGACACGCATAATTGAGAACGTCCCTATTTAACGCTTCACGGACCGGCCTTCATGTGGATTAGATAAATACAAAGGAGACTTTAATTTTCGATAAGTGGTAATGGCAGTACAGTATCAGACTGTCGAGGTTCAGATGGATCTATATGAAGAACATCAAATTGCGTGTATGTCCTATTTGGAAGTGGCGAAGAGTGTGATAACAATAACATTGAGATGAAGATAAGGTTGTTCAAGTGTACGTTAGAAAACTTGTAATCGGTTAACGTAAAAAATAGGAAATGGGGAAATATATGAGGAAATAAAATGCACAACTGAGGAATCTCAATACGACAAGTAGCAATAGATGGAAATTTTACCACTAACATCACTAAGCTTATTAATTAATTATAATTGCTTGCAGAAAAGCCAGAAACAAGCATGTTGAAGCCATTACTAATCCCACGAATAAAACAATTATCACCACGAGTTGGACATGGCACTACAATTACCGATTAAACCAAATAGTCAAAGTATTACATTGCATTGGTACTTTGTTGTTAAGGCATAATTATTACATGCTTTCCGAGGTAGATTTCAAAAGACTTCAAGTTTAACTACATTAAATACTATTTGCCTAGGTGCAAAGGTAGACGGTTAACGATAGTGGTTTCAAATGTTCTATTTCATTAAAACAATGCTTGCGATGTATCAAGCCAAATGCAGTGTACCGCAATTCTTTTTTGCGATAACAATTAATTCATATTGGCTGCCCTTAGTCAGCATCAATTGCATCTTAGCCAGACTTAATCCCGGTCATTGGCCTTTCAAGTTCTTTTCGGTTCATCTGTCCATTTGAGATCAACAACGAAAATCGGTTTTTATTTCTGATCTTAGCCAATTTGGAACAAGCGTATGATCAGCATTGGGTGGACCAGAAAAATACGACTAGTTCTACCGTTTTTGCTCCAACACACAGCTGCTACTACTTCAACCTTGCGCAATCACTAGCACCAGGCGAATGTTGGACACGTTGAACCGTAATTTAAAAATCAAATCCAAACCGCCCTTTTAGTTAAAACTGTGTCTACCCACGGCCATTGCAGCCATGGGCCGCTGAGAAAGTAAGACAAGCCACTACCGATATCATGTGCACTCCATCTAATTGCCAACATGCACCCAACAACGGAGCCTGGCTTCTCGCTTCTGTGGCCTACGTCGTGTCACTTGTCTGCGAAGTGGATGGCGGTAGAAGTGGAATTAGAAAAGAGGTCAAATCTGCAGTTGTCAGCTCCAATTCCGCTGCATTTCCTTATACTGCTAGAGTGTATAGAATACCCTGAGGGACATACCAAACAGTAACATCAACATAATAATTCAATCAGAACATAGGCTCCGGAGAAATAAAGAAACATCGTATCACAGATTGTTCCTAAACCCTGTCTGTATATGCTACTGCCGTTAGAGTGGGCTGAATTATCGTATAAAGTGATGCATAAACAAGTCGCAAAGATGTGTACAACAGTGCAAAACAGTGACCAGCTTCTGTGCTGAAGGCGTTTTGAATAATGAAGAAAAAATCGCTCGCTCTGTTCCACCAAATCGGTATCTGTTGCCCAAGCCGACAAGAAACACAACGTGTACACCCCCTCTGTCACCCCGTGCTGTCCCCCATGTGAGTATAGCCCTTTTTGATTTTAGGTCGAGTTTCGAAACAACGATCTACGAGCGGCCACCCCAAACAAACGGGCGCAACCACCGATCGAATCGCTTCTAATGCGTGCAACACTGCAGTCCCACCAACGGTTTTCTGTAGTTATAGATCGCGCAAACCACGTTAGTTACTCCTTCGCGCTTCGAGTCATGCTGGTGCTGGTGCTGCTGCTGCCTGTATTACCCTGCACCATGTTCCGGGTGAGTTGGAGTCAGCGCAATGTTGCAACATTGATTGATTGGAAAGCAATCGCGGTTTTCTGGTGAGGAGACAGACACCGGAGTGCTCGGAACGAAATGAAAAAGGGTACCGCCAGCAGTAAGCAGTGAACTGCTGACCAACGGTGGTGGGGTATGCCGATGTCGTCGACGGTGACCATATTTCCTGATAGATATATTATTTATCTTCATGTCACATCTCAAACGGTCGATCGATCGAAGTCCGCCATAGCTTGATTTTGAACACAAAAATGAGACATTCGTTTAAAAAAATGAATGAGAGGAAAAATATTTAATAATTAATTCGCTAAATACCATCAGATACACAGTTTTCTCTCTTATGTCTACCCATAAATTTTATGATATTTTTCGTTCCCTCTAATCCACAAACAGATGTTGAAATCTCCCAAAAAGAAATTAGTAGAGCATATATCGGCAGCAACCTCTTAACAATTCCAGATTATAAGAAATAATTTCATAAACCAACACACTAGTGCAGTGTTACAAAGTCAGCAAATGATTCCCGTCCAACACGCATAACCATTCGGTCCGAGGTCCTGGATGATATGAAAAGAAATGGAAATGGCATTGACGTAACGGACAGGTTTATGTTTTATGTAACACGCCAGCGAGAACGCACAGTATGCTTCCTCGAAATCCAGAGAACAAATAGGCACGTTGTCCTCCAATCCATCCTTGGCCTAGTCACCTCGAGTGGTCATTAATGCGGGCAAGCTGTTGCTGCTACACGCCGCTCCTGTCGGACACTCGTTGATCCATTCGCTGAGCGCATCTACTACGCTGGATCGCTGGATGGTACTCGTCTTGCCATATTTAGGTTTTGACCTATTTTATTCCCGTGCTCATTCCAACAAGCTGCCTAGCCAGCTCGCACTTGTTGAGATTATAGTTTCAAGCGCCATCCGTGAGTAATTACGGGGACTTTCTTTGCCGTTTATGTTCCATTTCCGAATACGCGACCGATAGGAGCATAGCTGACGCATTCTGCTCCTGGTTGCGCTAAGGATTTCTCAACTATAGATGTGTGCAACCTCTTTACCGGTAATTTTATAAAAAATAAATCATTTTTGGCACATTCAAGCCATATCCTTTCTTAACCTGAACATACACCCTCGAGCGTATTATCAGAGAAAGTCCTGATTAACCCTGCTCCGAGATCAACGCAAATAAAAATTGACCTCTTGATTGACTCATAATATACACTTTTACGCTATGATTATAAATCAAATGAAACAAATCTTAACAATGTTCGTGTTTCCTGTTAAAGATACCGTGTATAAATAATAAAACAATATACAAAAGAGTCTGTCTACAGTATACAACAAAATGTAGGCAGGAGTAGGCAATTTTAATATTTTTGGATTAGGATTTGTTACTAAAGGTTCTTAATTGCATTTAGTTGATTCAAGGATCTAAGCATTTCGATTTTTTATTCTTGAATGCAATCAAATGTCTGAGTTAAATCATGATCTAAACATTAGGCCAGAAAACAGATAAATCGATCTTTTTAAAGCAGCGTTGGACGATTGTTTTAGATATTGTTTCTTTTGGAACTTTTACACAAATTCAGAGTATGTTAAAATGTATCCATGGTAGATCAATATGAAATGTATACCTTGCATGTATTGTTGTATGTTTCATCTATAACAAGAGGAAGCAAATGTTAAAACTGAAACTGTTAGTCAAAGTATACTGCATAGTTTAATGCAATGCATTCATTGTGTGGTTCTAATTCCGACCTAAAATCTACCCAGATTGTGAGTGAATCGCGGGCTTGATTTCGTGGTGGTTTGGATAGAGGGCAAACGTGGATCGCAACTATTTGTGGATATTGAGAGCCGCTGTTTGTGGCAACCTCATTGAGCAATGTCGTCAGCAACTGAGAGCTGATCTTTTGTGTTGTCGATACGGAAAGGCATGACAAACCGGTAGCAGCTTCATATCAGGCGTGACCGACAGTCATGCGCATGACCAATAGGGCACGAAATTAATATGCTCTGTCTAGAGATGTGCTCCGCTGGCAAGGCGTGCATAGTAGAGATGAGGTTAGGATTTCCCACAACGTTAACCCTCCTGACTTGATGTCGAACTCATCATCCTTGAATGCCGCAATAATATTGTGGTTCGTAATCGAGTTTCAACAGCAGCAGTAATGCTGGAGGCATTTCCTGTGTCTGATAATGCCTATCGAAAGCTATATGTTCCTTGTTTACCAGTGCCAGCGATCGGTTCGGAATTCATCATCGATTTTTTCGCATACCCTCGACCCGGTTCCGGGACGACCTTTAACTCTATTTTAGCCTGCCTGCTTGCGAAAATAGTAAAGCACGCCACCTTCCGTACTCCGAGCTGTATTCGACAAATTTGCTTTGCTGTACGGCACATGCCGCGTGTTTTCCTTCTCGATTTTTGTCCTTAAAGAAACAACCCAAGCTTAGAAGGATATGAAACCGCCAGAGGCTCTACTTACCTGTC